>NC_060256.1:19802061-20105091 GCF_921293095.1 Ischnura elegans
CATTAATAGGCAAGGTGAGATATGGATGAACCTATGATATTAATACGTAGATACCGTGCATATCAACCACCTGCATTAGAACCTACCGAGGTGTAGCATATATCACAGCTCTGGCTGGCGACGGTATGTTAGCATATAAATCCACTTAAGATATTTCAGATGAAAATGGAACGAATAAAAATTAGAAACCCTTCATATAACTCAGAATATTTACGGTGTGTGCCTCAATGTTTAAATTACAATCCTATTAATCAATTGTTGTACTTTACTGGTGGAAATAATTTTGGTGGTCTTCTCACGACTTGAAATAGAGACAGTGGTTCTCTTTATAGCGTGAAATATTTATACGCGATGCGTATGATTGCGTATTAAGAGAAATCTGACTTAAAATTCTTTAATAGAAAAAGGAAAAAAAAACAAAATAGCGTCGAAAACAATGGGTAGAATGGGGTTTCAACTTTATTTTTGTTCCTAAGATGAAGTAAAAGCAAGTATTTGAAAGAGTAGATGATGATTGAGTAAATTGTGGAAATTTATGGTTAAATTAAAGATTCGAAGATGAAACAATGTCATCATCATAATCGAGCCATCCATCCAAAGATTGGGCTGTCCTCCGCACAATTCTCCGATCGACTAATATTAAACGTAACGTACGTAATTATTGACGTACAGGTAAAATTTTTCTTCCTTTATCTCCTGCCCTATGAATCTCATCATTGACCTGCCTCTGCAATTATCCCCCTTAACTTGTTCTTCTGCGATAGTTTTCATTAAATCCTCGTGCTTCGTGATTTGGCCGATTTAATTGTCCCGTCTCTTACCAAGGGTTATTGAAAAAATATCTCTCCTGCTCTTCTTATAAATTCCCTGTTCTCTACCCCAACAATTCATTTGCTCTGCTATGGCAATGCATTTTGAAAGCCTCCAACCTAAATTCCTCCAGTACTATCATCGCCCATGCTTCACTACTATGAAGAAGCAAGTTCCAAATGTAAGTCGCAAAAAAGTTTTCATGCTTTCAGAGATCAGCTCTTATATTTTCAGCGCGACGAAAACTCCTGTTTTTGGAGAATGCCCTCTTTGCTTGGGCTCTTCTACTGACTATATCGTTCGTCTGTCTTTTGCCACTCGCATTTCAATAACATTTTCGAGTTTGTTTTTTTTTAAAAAGCGTTTGTTCGTGTAATTCGGTAACTTTATAATTTAGTTGTTGCATGGATATAGAGTTTAGAGCCTTTTTTACGACGGATATTTTACAAGTTTCAATCATCAATTTTTCCGGCAACCAATGGGCCCGTAACCAATTGCGTGAAAGAAAATCTGGAATCTTTATGTCTAAGACGGTGTAATTTTCACATCATCGCATATCGATGATTCTGTAGGGGGACAAATATACGCTCGTACTTGGAACTATTTTATTTTATCCTCTTCCCTCAGCGAACCAAATTTACCGTTGAGGCAGAAAGATGCGGTCTGGCGCTAGTATTCGACTAGTTCAATATCCATGGTCGTAAATGCTTTGAGGATTTCTCACTGAGCGAATTTCAATGTCGAGAAAATCCTTTTGTGGGAGTTTATTGCTTAGAGCTCTCGTGAACACATGAATGCCTCATCGGACTGAAGGGTTGGATGAGACGAGGTCTTTTCAGTGATTATGGGGGCTTGGAAAGAAAACTTGTCTAATGTAGTGGTTATAATTGAGAAAAAAAATTCATTGTGCTTCATCCTTTGTATATGCTATAACTTAGTTTCTAAATGCCTTATGGGAATGTTGGCATCACACCTCGTGGTCCCAGATTCAAATTCCGGCGGTGGCGGTAATTTTTCAGAGACTACCCGATCCCTACTTGATTGCATTGTGGAGGGCACGCCATACATAGCGCTCGGTCCGTCGGATGGGACGTTAAGCCATGGTCCCCTTGGCGCCTTTCGTAGAGAGCAGGCTAATGCCGTCACAGGGTTTCTCTCAAACTTTTCTTCCATACCCTTTCTTATAGCACATATGACCTCATTCGTGCGTGACCTCCTACAATACCACACCACACCGGGTGTTTTTGGCGCCGCACAGTGGGCTGAAATCGAAAAAAAGCTGGACAAAACCTCGAAATCGATTTTTTTGAGTTCGGAAATTGAAACTTTGCACAGTTTCTGTCAATACATTCTCCTTTTGGTATCATGCTCATAATACATAAAATATCTCGAGGTAACTCGGTGAGAATTTTTTTATAATCGCACGTGAACAAAACTTTTCGACAGTAAACAGGGTCCACCATTTTGTATCGTATTGGCCACAAATAACGCAACTGATTCGTGAAAGTTGCCAAGAATCAACGATAACAAACCGCATAATAACATTGTAAATTTTTTTTTCTATTGAGTTACTACAGAAGGTGTGGCATTTGTTTAACGTGATGAATTTCGAAAGAAATTCAATGAGGGCAATCTTTGCGAAATTTGTTCAACCTCGAGGCCAAGTAATTTGAGTAAAAAAATTTACCAATGAAAAACTGTTTGCGCCAAAAAATGCAATAATGTATTGAAAATAACTATGCAAAGTTTCAATTTCCGCACCCAAAAAAATCGATTTCTAGGTTTTCCCAAGCTTTTTTCAATTTCAGCCCACTGTGCGCCGGTTCAGTTCTAGCCTCAGGCACCAGTTGAGCCAAGAACCCAAGAAGGAAACCGACCCATTTCTAAATAAAATGAATTAAACTAGCCACTGAGAGTAAAGTAACGCAATGAAACAAATGAAGAGAGATATTAGTTTTAAACGAGGTAGAATCCAAACATTTATAGCTCTTAGCAAAAGTGAAACGCTTACATTTGTATTTTCAATGCATGTTTTAATTTTGAGATGATTACGGCTCATAACATAAATTAATAAACTGGTTTTGGATACATAAAATTTATAAAATAACTGGTTATGTACCAGCATAAATATTATTGGCGATATTTAATATAGGAATTTTGCAAAACCTATTCATTTTTTAGTTTAAAAAAATATATTTCCGTCTTTTTACTGTATCACTATTGTAGGTTACTTAATGGGGCAAGAGTTCTTCTTTGCAAGGGAAAGCACTTTTTTATTCATGAAGTTGCGCAATGTTACCATTATTTCCCGGGGGTAATCTTACCAACAACAATTGTATCGTAATTATCTTGCATGAACTATTACAAGCCGAGAGGAAGGTCATTCAGGTGAGAGTGCTGCTATTCTAGACCATTTAGGAAATAAATATATGACCTCCCGGGAGGAATTCTGGCAAAAATATGGCACTTTTTTCTGTTGTGACTCCTCTCTTTTCTGTCTGGCTTAGCGTCCAAAACAAAAAAGTTATTTTTTTGGGAACTTTAACGCGTGGGTGTTCCAAAAGAGCTAGGCATGACTGTGACATCTTAATTTTCTCGCAGTGACCGAGGTGCACGGTGGTTTAAATAGGCGTAAGACACAAAGAAACGGAAAGGGGGGGCCTCCTTTGGGAATGTGTGGAGAGGGACTTGGTATGGGAAACAAAGGGTGGGCGTGTAAAGAGCACTGACGAAACCGGACGGGCAAAACAAACGGAGCAGCGGGGGAAGGAGGAAGTCGTGCAGGTGCGAAAAGGGAATTGTGGGAGACAATGGACGATCGCCAACCGCACCTAAACATCCGTCGCTCCGGCGTCGCCGTCTCGTGAGGGACGGCCGAAGCCCTTCCGACAATATATTTGCAACCAAGATCTCATCCTCGTCGACGAAGGTCACTACTTAACAAAATAATGTAAACATATTTATATTTTCTACATACATGCGTACATACAGGTTATTATTTCCATGTAGGGAAGTCAGGAAGCCTGTAAGGCAATAAATTGAAATTAGACTAACTTCTAAGCTTTTTAAATGCAGAAATGAAAAAATAACATAAAACAAAAACGAAGAGTAGAAAAATGAATGTTGATTGCCGTTCAGAAAATTGCATAAATATGTGATACTTTTTGCATAATTTTTTATCGTAATTTAATGGAATAACGTATGATGAATACTGACGAATAAGAAAGTTACTGTTTCCCAAGTATTATAACCTTCACGGCGGGAGAACTTTGGCACATGTCGTCCTTAGTATTTGTTAGGAACTCCCTTCGTCAAAGATTAATATTTGCTGTTAAGAAAGTCAGTAAAAAGAAAAGCTGCCAAATAAAATTGACTTAAGTTGAGATATTGATCATATTAAATATTGAATTCTCCAGTGTAATTGTACCTGTATAATAGTTAATGTTATAAGGCAAAGAAAAATCGAATAAAAAAGGGAAAAAAGGAGAAAATATGATACTAATAGCAATAAAAATTTGTTTAAAAAAGATATAAATACCAGGAAAAATGAAAAATGTAAATTTCCTCATCTAACAATGAAATGAATTTCATTGACCGTTTGACCTTTGTAATCCTTGCTCAAAATGTTTGTAGATATTTTCTTATTTCATGCAAACATTTCACTTACACTCATTACGGAAACGTATGCGTAACATTTAAAAACTCTGTGAGAATAGCCCTGTTGGAGTGAGCTTTGGGCTCCATGGTACAGCGATAAGTTGCATCCTTGGCTTTTTGAATACATGACCGTCATTATTTGTGATTTCACAATGGCGTGGTGAGTCGGAATAATCATCAAGATGCAAGAAAGTTGCTATTTCTGGGGAAAATGCATCATTTGGAGAAAATTGAGTCGTTCCATCCTATCTCCTCCGTATTTGTAATTCGGATCATCACTAGCTGCACCCATTTCGTCAACATATTCTGACTTCCATTCATCCAGACGGTCTCGAAATGTCTCAGTCGCAAAATAGCCCAAAATAAGACCCATCTACTTACTAGCGCTTTCTTCGTCGCCTTAGCATAGCTCGGCTCATTTTTCGCCTTCCGCCGTATCCGTTTTCCGTTCTGGGGCTTTCCCTTCGTTTCTTCCCGCCAACTTCCTTGACCTTTCTCGTCCTATACTGCCATCTCACCCACGCACGAATGAGGGCTTCCTCTTCCGGCTTTGCGCGCTTTGCCCGCCCTCTGGCGGCAAACGTCGGAACTAAGACCTCGGGGATTGTTGAAAATGAAGGTGGTAAGGAAGTTGTGGCGAAAGCTATGAGGTAGGAATCTCGTTGTGTATGAGGAATGCGAGTTTTAGAACGAGGAACGAGCAGAGGGATGGACCAGTTGGTGCCACAAGGGTATGAGAATGGCTAAATGTGGATTAATTTACCAGATTTTTATAAAGTTACTTTCTTGCCTTATGTTCGGTTATTTTTACACCCGGAAAAAATTTTGCTACTCATATAAACCCCTACCACTTCGATTACTTTTCTGAATATCGTGCTCCTATTCTCCATTTATTTTTTCTGTGGTTCTCTTTTAAATGGTAGGCAGTGAAATGATATTTTGTAATTTATAATCAATGTAGAACCGTGAAATAAATTGTGATAATTAAACATGGAGAACACAGATATCGCTACTCGAATAAAATCATTTAAATCCTTCCAATGCATCACGTTTCATAAAATATAAATTATGCATGTATACTCTGAATTTTTTAACATTGTTAAACTTTTAAATAATTATATTGTTCCTAAACAGTGCTAAAATCATGAAAATCCGACGACGAGAGACACTCGTCATTGCGCGGTTTGGCATCGCAAGTCATGACGAGCTAGACTCGTCATTACAGCGCAAAGGGTTAATCCCTCTTCCCGATTAGCCATTGACTTTAAATTTTCAGTACATATAAGAAATTCTTGACCCTGCATTACGCTATTTATTCTCTTGAGGTAATATTAGCCGCTATTTTCGACTCCTCACTTTAGTATTAATCGCTCAGCTTCAGCATCAATTTTAAAGATGAAATTCTTAGCTACTTCATTACAGACAAGGAAGCGCAATCCTCTCTAATGACATGTATAAGGCGGTCGCGATTATGGCGGAATCATTATTCATTATTTCTGGATTGGTCTCTATTGATAAACGTAACCGGGCCTGGAAGATCTTTCTGAAAAGTGGTCTGCGTCAACCCCTCTTGGTTTCAGCCGGACTGACACCTAATCTGTGATAAGTAGATTGAGATCCGGACGCGGCTCTCTTCGTTCTTCTGTTGCTTGTCCGTGAGAAGCGAAATTATAACGAAATAATTTACATGAATTGGAATTTATTCTAAATTTTCAATTATTTTTCCGGTTTTTGACAGTTACAGCAAATTATTTAGTTATATTGGACTTTATGAGATGATACCACGTCAATAAAAGTTTATTTGATTAAGAACGATCAATTGAAACGATCAGTTTCAATTGATCGTTCTTAATCAACGGTTTTATGAAATTGGAAATAATGCTTATCTTAATGCTTTCTCTCAATCCCGTTCGTAATGTGTACGCAGATTATTACATGAAATTTTATATGACCCGAGTTAGTAGGAGTAGTAATATATTATATTTATTTGCATTTGAGTCCCGCAAACTCTGATATTTACAACCATGAAACCAGAATTTTTCTATTGTAGTCACTGTACTGTGTTATATAAGGTATTCAAACGATGATCTTTACTTTATTTCTTATTTTTACTCCTGTCCCAATTACCTAGATATTTTACAAATCTGGTCTCTCTTAAGTCAACATTGGCCCGGGTTGGTGGGATTCTACTGCATTTACTATTCTTTTAAATACATAAATATGAAGTCAACAATTTTTCCTCAGGTAGCTGCCTCAGTGGGAAGATCCCTGTCATCAAAATTGGAAGAAATTCTGTTGGAGTGGTTAAGGATGGAGCTTGTCTTTCGGGATGTCCAACGTTTTCTACAATTTTTCGCCGGTGTCTCATCTGGACCTTTAAGGTATGAAATGCTGTTGCGATTTTTTTCATTATTTTTACCATTACTAAAGAGGTGGCTTTCGGCAATCTTATTCCTGCTTGGTCGGTGTTGTTCTGGATTAGTCGTTTTTAGGCGTTTGAGAGGGAATTGGTATACCTACATAGTGTTCAGCAGAGACTATGAGGGTTCTAGGTGAACCCTCTTAGAGATACAACACACCGGGGCCGGTACCCAAGCCCGTGGCTTATACGCCCGATCACCCGGGGAGGGGCTGGAGAGGTAGGAAAAAGGATAGAGGTGCCGCCGCGATGGGAGCCCGCCGACGCCTCTGGGAAGGGATAGGAGCGGAAGGGAGGGGACGACGGAAAAACACCCCAACGCTATAGAAGCGAAGGGGGCCCTACTAATTAGCGAAACCAAGCGTGAGCTATTAATGTTCTACCAATGCAAGTGGATTTTCCTATGAGGAAGAAAAATCCATCGATCGAATCGGTAGATTGTGTTCAGCATTGTGACTTCGGCTATTTCAGTGGTCTGTTGTATGAGAGGCCGGTGCGAGAGTTTCCTGAGCTTTTACGCTTCATATAAGTCAATGCTGTGGCTTTATCCCTTCCGTGCAGGTTGGAATACTTATAAGGTGGTCGAAAATCTAGAATACTTGGATATGTTTACTTGAGAGAACCTCAAGGAATTGCATGTATCTATTCCCTAAGTTTAAATAATTACTATAGATATTCAAGTAACAGAAATAATACAAGAATAGTAAGACTTGATAATAATCCAAATATTTTCATAAATGCGAACCGTTGGCAAAATTTTCGAAAAGGGTAACAAAGGAAGAAAAACTTCCAAGTCCTAATTATCTAGAATATACTGCTGTAATCGTGTTTAATTTTACGAAAATTACTACACTGTATTAGTAACATCTCAGTAGGAACGACACAGTTCATTCTCAGGAGAGCGATAAACAGGTTCGCTCTACGTGGCTATTTTGTCTGGACTAAAAACGGTGAAACGTGAGTTTCCGAAACAGACGAAATGGTTTAACGACCCCACGTGTATTATTTCCAATAGACACAGATTTAAAGAAGGCATCGATCTTGATTTTCCAGCTGGAAAAAGCAATTCCTTAAATGAAAAGCAGTCATTTCTCTCACGACTTTGTTTCCACGGCATCAGGAAACTCTGCCTATTCACTCCTTACCCCGGCGATCCTTAGACAGTCGACACGACCAACCCGTGAAATATTCATTCCCAGGCCTACAAACCACATGAAAAAAATAATCGTGATGGCCACAAGAGGCCTTTACCCCTCTGCCTCCTCCAAGCAGTGTGAGGAAGTAATAATAACAGCAGTAAGGAAACTAAATTCTGAACGGAAAAAATAATATTTCCCCTCCACCTTTGCCCTGGGATTTTTTTGTTGCAAACGAAATGGAGTGAAGTCCCTTATCCGACTTGACTGAAAAAAAAACCCTCGGTGCCTTATTCAAGACGCTCTCCATTCCGAAGGAAGGGTCCTTCTTTTCCCTTTTTCCTCGAGTATGAAAGAAGAGAGGGTCTTCACCAGAAACCGACCCCTTCATCCTTCCCATGCCAATATATTTAAAGCATCCGGCCTCTCTCCATCTCAGTTGGGGGCAGGAGGGTTGAGCCCACTCAAAGGTGGCCAGTGGGTTGGGAGGTGGGGTAGGAATTTGTTCGCAAGTTGAAAAAGAAGAGATGAGAATGATTGGAAGGAAGGAGCTTCTCGATCTGCTAGGGGCAGGTTTTAATGAAAGTATTTCTTAGTGCGAGGGTTGTTTTTTCAACCATCAATATAGTGATGGATAAATGTCGGTCTAAATCGATTATCTGAGCTCTCGAATTTCTTTCGAAATAAAAGTGCTTTAATTTTCAACAAAAATCGATCGGTTATTCAAAACTCCGATGGCTCTTGTTATAAAAATAATAATAATAAACGTCTTTATTGGGCGAGATTGGGACTAGAGAGTCCCATCTTCCATCTAACCCCTCATCAAACATGAAATATATGCAGTTAAATACATTTTCAAGTTGCTCATGAAATTACATGCAGAGAAATAACATAAAAATAAATAGAAGTTCCATTTTCAATCAACAAATAAAATTATAAGTTAACAATGCTACTATTAATCAAGTGTAAAAAGATGTTAGTGAACGTGGGAAAAACCTAAGGATATTGGTTGTCGTCCTTATTGGAAAAAAAACCCACTGCAGGAAAACGCCCACACAAGAAGGGGGGCGTGAAAAACCTGCGAAAACCTACTGTTTGTGAAATACTGAAACTACTAGGAAAAATACAGTTTGTGAAAAGAAATCTTATTAAGCATTAGAAAGACATTGGAAATAAAAATTTGAGATGAATAAAATTATCCATAAAAGCTACTTAGAATACATGCGTGCATTAATAGAATTTAACATTTACAAATGAACACACTTTAAAGTTCGGTGTTCACAGTCTGGAACAATTCGGCTTCACTAAAATATTTAAGAAAGATGGACTGATTGCGACGTTTTCTGAATGATCGGGGGCGTACTTTCTAACTTTACCGGCCGGAGAGAAAAGAAGGATTCCATTTTCATAGGTTGGTAGTGATGCTGCTGAGATCAAGCAAAATGGTCAAGGTCGTAGTTGAAAAATTGAGTTTGGATCGAAACTCGAAGATTTCTTTCTCGTTTTCCAATCTTTGGCATTTAAAACTCGATTTTAGGTTTTAATTTGATACGATTTTTCCATAATTAAATCAACGCGTGATGAACAGTAGAAAAAGGTATTAATTAAAAATTATTTCATTGATAAATATTAAGAACACCTTTCATTACTTTTCGACGCAGGCGAACTTGGTGACGGCGGGTAAAGTACTGTGCCGAGAAGTCCAAGGGTAAGGTTGCGGTTTCTAGTCCCGCCTGGGTAATCGTCCATTCATGACATTGATTTTCATGCTTCTGCTGCGTTGCTAGTTAGAATCCCTGGTTGTTAAGACCTTAACTGTGCTTTTTTTTGGCTGGGGTGAAGATAAGTAAATAATCACCTCGTCCATTCAGGCATTAGTTATACCTTTGGTCAAAATTTAAAATACCTTCCACATAGAACGTCCTGTATAGAACAATTTATGTAATGCAGTTCGTTAGCTATTTAAAAGTTCCCTGATATGTGAAAAATGAGTAGCCTTATTCCAGTTGTAAGTTATATTGAGAAAATGGTGCGGCTAGAAATCTAAATAATTTACATTCAAAAGCATATGCTATACGAGATAATTTTTATTATTTTGATTTCATTTAAAAAGCAATCATAAAAAGAGTGAATATGATGAAAATGGGAAGTGTGTAGCATTTTGGCCGGTTATATTCCTATTTATATCGTTACCATGGGATCCATTTCATACTAAATGTGAATCAGAAGGCGTATGAGATATCATGACGGGATTTCAAATCCTTTTTTTTAACTCCAATTTATGCTGTTAGTTAGCTTATATATTGCCTATTCTATCCACTCCAAAATCAGACTTTTTGTGAGTGCACATATAACGAGAGGAATTTGTGTGCCAGGAATATCATTCATTGGTGTAGGCGTACCATGAATATGCATTCCTCACGGTCGTATTTCGCAAGTGGAAATTATTTTTGGCCAAATTCTTTCCTCTAATATGCATTTTTGCTCGCATTTGATAAAGCTTTTAAATTGCAGTTTGAAATGCAACGGGCTGCATTTGATTCCCTCCTTTTGGGAGCCTGAGGATTATTTTCAGCATATTTTTTTAAATTTTACTCACTGGTGTATTTGCGTTGGGCAGTAACTGTCTGCTTCGCTACTCTGTGGCTTCTAGCAAATATAACTCAGCTCCCAAACCAATTAATTCTGTCTCTACGAGTGACCGAATATTTGCATTATGTGGCAACGATATGGACCGTATCGGATGCGTTAGCTAAACTTGGTGTATTGCAGTAAATTAGTCTGGTAACGGAGCCAACCAATTACACTTTTTAACTCGTTGATCGGGAGATTATGTTATCTATTTATTCGAATTTGGCTCTTTTGGTTGCTTCATATATTATTTACTATACGTCTATCATTATATCCATGTTTAAAATTAATATTCTTTGATTTTTTGTGAGAGGCGTGAATATTGGAAAACCAGTGGCATGCGCCTAAAAGCAGAATTGTGAGTTTTTGCTGCAAAAATTCATCTTATTCCGCTATTCAGATATATGAACGGAATATGTTATGCATTAAAAGGAGTGGAATACTGAGAGATTACTGATATGTTTTTAATTATTTGTTATGAGGCTTAAATTAGAATTTTACAGTTTTATAATACATCTAATTTAGATAGAATAATTTATCAATGTAGTCGACCTAACATGTTAGGAAAAAATAAATTGATCTTATTAACTTGACCTGGCGGGTGACAGAAAATAATTCTCGCCCAATAACTGCGATGCAAATTCTGTAGATTTTTTTTATTTTTAGTGGAGCCTTTGGTTTGCAGACATTATTGCCTTTTGTGTCGCTCTTAATGGCTTTCTAATTTCAAAAGAAAAGAAGCATAGATATCCTAGTAACTCCATTATTTAGTGCTCTATCTTGGAAGAGTAGCTTGATTCCTGCTATAAATGATTCATCTTTAGAAAGTATGTACGCCTTTGAAACTTTTTTATGTAAACCCAAGTTTATCGAGAAGGAATACATTACCGTTGGCCTCCTCGCTTATATTATGAGATGGGACTCGTCCTGTGTTGGGAGAAATGAATAACCAAGTAGATCCCTTGTTAATCATATGCTCTTTTTCAGTTGGAAATCTTAATCGGTGGTAATATGCACTCGATAATTGCTTTCTTCTGGTGCCTAACTGATATTCATCCTGGTGCATCAGCGTCCCCTACCAACTCGGTATAGCATAGACACAGCTGTGGTGACTACCTGCCATCTCGCAAATGTCGTAGTGATCCCTTATGTTTTCCCAAATTCTTCTTATTTCGCTAATCATGGCAAATGATAATTTGTTCACATGAGTTTTTTTGTCTTTATTTAGTTACAAAGGTAGTATTTTATGCTACATTTACGAAAGGATGAGTCCAAACACGACGTTAATCAGACGTTATGTAAGCACGTTTTTGTCTGGAATGCTTTCATACGCTAGAAATAATTTGAAATTAAAATCCAATATTTTCCATGTTTTCCCAGAGTTTCTTTGAAAAATCGATCGTATTAAAATAAAAGGTAATTCTACCACAGTACTTAGGCTCACATAGTCACTTCTGTTCTTGTTCCATTACGTTTTATTTTAGTATGTCGGCCTTCCACTACGTATACCGCGCCAGAGTCGGTTGAATTCAAAAATTTTCCTTAAAATGTGATATCCTATATAGGTGTCAGGGAAATATGAGCGCCGAAAAGAATTGAGAGTCATTATAAGCCTAAAGGACTCACCTTTCCCGGAAATGTTGAAATTCATTATTATAACTTATCTCTAAATTACTTCATTTATAAAATAAATTTAAACGACAACAATGTATTGGATACATATATTTTTTGAGCATGTCAAAAATGTACGCTGCGCTAAAATTTCAATTACGAGAGAAATTGGCAAATATGTGATTTTCTGAGTCCGAGACACACCTTTCATCAGAAGTTAGGGCAATGGGTTTCCCTCTAGGATTTGTAGTTTACATGGATCTGGCGACGACCCTGCCTCATGCCTCGTGTATTACTCTCTGCAATTGTGCTCATTCGTAATCAAGTTAAGGTAATCATTGGCGTGCATTTTTTCCATCTGCTGTCATTTTTCCTCTCTTGTACATCGGATTAATGGACGCAATTAATTCGTTCCATCAGAGAGAAAACTGATCTTTTTTTTAGCCTTTGGTGCATTATTTTACATCCAATGCTTTCAACTGTTCTTTGCTCTTGCATGCCTCTTTCAACGGTAACGCGGTTAGGCGGAAAATTTGTGTGTGTGTGGTTTGCGTTCAGAATGTTGCTTTCACATTACTTTCATCTCTCGATCAAACGGATGAAAGTTAGCGTCTCACAGATGTGAATCACTGGAGAGATCTTTCCAAAGGGTAGGAATAAAATTAATTGGATATGTAGTGATAGAGGTTTTCTTGTGAAAAATAATCCACGTAATTTCTTTACAGGAGGTGGCTACATTATGCACCATGTTCTTTGCTTTAATGACAAGAAAACTTCCGAGAGGAAGAAGATACCATAGTAGTTCAAGTAATAGAATATCTGGCGAGAATTTGGGAGATTTTGGTTCTCATTCTATTAAAATCAAACGACTTTTCCTTTCTTGAGGTTTTACTCATCGATTGAACTATTAATGCATTACTGAAGAGAAAATTAAAAGTCTTCAAAAGGATAATTTGGTGTACATTTACATTAAACACTATAACGGCAGGACTTGATCGAGGGGATCAAATTTGTACTCTCTTATTTAGCTTTACACGCTGTTATAACTATGCTATGTAACTCGCTCCATGTAAATTATACTTCACAAATGAGAGCCTAAAACTTAAATTTGTGACATAAATTACGTCATAGAATAACCGTCCATTCTTCAACATACGACTTTTCTTTCAGTGAGTTCAATTTGATCCCAACGGCCGTTTAAGTTGAATTTGATGTTTCCGCACAAAGTAGTAAGAATTGATGGCTCTGATTTTATTCCCATGTATGAACTACAAATTGATCTAGCACAATAAGTTTTTTTGCTTGAGGTGTCTGAACTGCGACTCGGAATCGGACTGCGACTACTTGCTGTGTACTGCAAGTAATAAGGGAGAAGTCGTCTCACTACGCATCCTTTTTTTACCTTCTACCATCTTCCGATTTATATTATCCAAGATGAACGCCCTACTAGAAGCACTCGCGGGATGAATTTTGCTGTATTCGAGGCGTGGGATGGGGAGAAGCGAGCGGGGAGGGGACGGGATCGGCCAGCCGCACTTGTATCCGCGACGCTGCGTGGGCGTTGGAATATTTTCTTCGCGGACGCGGACTCAAATTAGGTATTTTGTGGCTAAATTGTGGCAGATACGTCAAAATGCACGAAAGTTTTGCCCAAGAAGGACAGTAATTCGGCAAAATCTATAGGGAATGACCATAAAATATTATATTTTTCGAATTTCGACCCTCCCCCCCTAAATTGCATTTTAGCGAGGGTCAGGGGTTTACGTAGAGGTCTCAAATTTTGCAGGCCTTATTTTTGATCAGTCACACAACTTTTTTTCACTGGGCCAGATGGATTTGAAAAAAATCGATTTTTCCGATCCGCCCTACTGTGTAGCCGACCGATCTACTTATTAGGCTACCACGCTCCCGTGAAACTTAAAAGTGGAGGATTACAGTTAAGTCTTTTTTGATGCTTATTTATTGCGTATGTAAGCTTGATAGCTTATGTGGAGAATATGGTACTAAGGGGTTTTTTTTAGATGAATGGCGGCGAGGGCAAAGTATTATTTGCGCGATTATCAGTTTGGTTTCAGGAGAGAAAAATCAGCACATGATGCGATGCTGGTAATTAGAGTAGTAGAGAGGAGCCTAGAATATAACCATGATGTGAATGCTTGCTATGTGGATTTTGAATAAACATTTGGTAGAGTGGAACGGTTAAAGCTAATGGGGAATCACAAGAAAATAGGCGTCCCTTTAGGGGATAGGCAACACATTGAGTGATAGGGGAGGTGTAAATCAGGACTCTTCACTATCTTCTATGCTGTTCAACGTGTGTGCAGAAGAAATGTTGCGCCAGGCATGGGATGAGGTAAAGGCTAGAGGAAACAAAGGATTGATGCATAAAACAATTAGGCTCGCGGATGATCTGTAATTGCGTATAAATTCGTTTCAGGCTTGACTTTGTGGAATATTGTAATATCCATGATAAAAACGCTAATGGTAATTTTTTTATCATGGAACTGCAATTGATTCGGCAATCGTTGGAAAAGCTGATGGAAGCGTTAAACAAACGGTGCGATGAGCATGGCATAAAGATTAATCATTAAGAAAACTGGATCAAAATATTTTGAAAAACATCGTGAAGAGGTATGCGAGGCTCAACATTCAGGTAGGTGGTCTCAAACTTGAGGAGGAAAACGGAAGCAGTAGTGAAAACATGAAAAAGAGAATTGCACTTGAGAAGATCACGTACACAAATGGGTAGGAATAAGAAGGAGCTGATTAAGGAGATCACTATCTAATAATTCGATGAAAAGTCTAGTGAGGAGATTGAATTGGAGTTTAGCGCTTTACGAAAACGTGTGGAAGTTGAGACAGGACAACGAGAAGAGATTTAAAGCATTTAAATTATGAATGAAAGTAATAGAAGCATGCGAAACGTAGTGGAATGACATCCTATAAGTATTAAAAGAAAATAGAGATGGCCCTTTTCCACAGGTTTATTTAAAGCATGACGCCTTTCAACCGTTAGGTCATTATCAAGTGCAATGTACTTAAATCTCTATGACATCCCTATTTAAGTTATGGGTGTGGATATGAATGGAGAAGTTGAATTTGACGGGTAGGCATAGGAATGAAAAAGTGCTTAAGGATGTCGGAAACGAAATATTTTAGATGAAATTTGAAAAATCTAGAGGATTTGGATTGAGCGAGTAATGAGCGGGGAGGGAATACTAAAGAAAAATTGGTGTGCGGGGAGGAAGTGAACGGGATTTATAGACGAAATAATGGGTATAGGCCGTGATGTGATTGAAGAAGGAATTGCAAGATGGAAGTGGTAATTCTCCAAACTACCTTGCCCAGCAGCATAATTTATCAACTTTTAAAATGCAATATTTAAATCGATAGATTAAGGCAGTAATCGGATGTGCATTGTTATCTATGTGTCGTACAAATATCAATACGGTGAGTGGGAGCGTCTATTCGAATGTTTTTGATGTTTGCGACGCGATAATTGTGAACATAGGAGTAAATGAACTGGACAATCGAGTTTATTGAATTCACTCGACTGATCTGAGCAAACAAAAACAGCATGAGTTAAAAATATCTGGAATGCGGTCGGTGGGGTGTTTTTAAGCTGGACTTGTTCGTAAAAACATCATTTTTTTCCAAATCAGTGAATCATCGAATGTCAAATCATTTTCATGCATGTATTGCGAGTGAATTCCGCATTATGAAAAACGAGTTGTCTGAAATCAAATAAACAGCAAACCTTTTCACACAATTCCATGCGAAGTTTTTACTTTTCACTCTATTAATCGGATTGCAGGATGTTTAAATAAAAAAAGAGGAGAAGGGATAGTTTAGGCACGGCAACAGACTCTATTGGATCTCTAGGCGTTCATATTAAGTCTATGATATTTACCTATTTTTGCTATTGGCGGGATTTGGCGTGTTTTTTTTTGTAACCATATTAAAAAGAAACCAAATCTTGCGGACAATAGGAGCAGGCTGCTTCCATCTGTCTGGTATTAAATTTTCCTTTTGACTCTGTTCCTCATTCCACCATTATCCACATCACAGTGACGATGCGATTGATAAACAACATGATGTAATAAATGCGTATGAGTTACTTATTGTGCAACGTATTTATACAGACTGTCACATAAATTGTATGCCATTTTTATCTCTAATTTAAGGCACTTAAATCGCGGTTTTTTGATTAAATTTGGCACACGCATCAAAAACGATTCTGTACTGTGTTTGAAGTAAACCAAACTTTGTAATTTTGACCACACAATATGGATCCATATAAAAAATTGATTTTTCCTCACGTTACATTTATAAAGGTTACATTGTTAAACAATTCGAGTTAGGAATTGTCTGAATTTTTCAGATAAAATGTACTCTTATAGATTTTTGGGCATGGAAAAAAGCAATAAAACTGCTTTTATTTGAAAAAAAAAATCAACCGTGATCCTTGTAAGGTCACAGGGGTGGTCACCACCCAGGCCAAAAGATGGCAAAAGAGAATAGGTTCCTTATCCTAGGTTTTCTAGGGTGCCTAAGTCAAGCTCTATGTCATGCCATGTAACATGATGAGTAGCTTAAAACCATTAATTTAAACGAATAATTGTTTCGATAGATAACCCAACTTCACCAGGTGAATCGGAGGAATGAAAAGAAAGACTATTTTATAGGGATGTAGGTACTTCGGGCCGAATCCAGGACGTTACTCAAGTCTCAAACTCGACTCTGTTGTCACGATGGTATTACGAGACCTTACTCGTGTCAAATTACATAAGCCACCAAGCCCAACGTCACCTCCTCACGTTCTTAAATTTTTACATCTCTCTTAGAATATATCCACGTACAGTATTATACACCAGTGATGCACGTTTTTGATTAGGAGGAGATCAGTGGCGCAGCCACGGGGGGTTTTGGGGGATAAACCCCCCCCCCCCGAGCTCAGAGAAACTTTTAAGTTTAATCCATTTTACTTATTTGGATCAATGTTACTTATAGAATAGTGCTAGGATTTATCAAATTCCCCTTAGAAAGCAGTAAAACTCGCCATTTTTCTTCAAATTATTCTGGAGGAGGGCTCCCGCAACTCCTGTTTACCGTGGTGGGTTGCAATACCCGTAAGTATTAGTTGCGCCTAAAACCCCCCTAGCCTTAATTCCTAGCTGCGCCCCTGAAGGAGACCATAATAGTTTAGGTGAGTTAATTAACATGTAAACTTTATCACAATTAATCTACCTTAACGGAGCTGAAGGTAGTTTTTTAAATGCGAAATCTAACTGATTGAGTTTGAGATTTGGACCACCTAGGTAGAGGACTGAAGATTGATTCAGGCTCTGGAATACGGCCCGTCGATCGACGACCAGGATTTCTCAGCCCAAATCACGGAGCTCCTTGCCGCAAGAGGGGGTTTAAACGAACAAATTCACTGTTGCTCGCGCACGGCCGATGGCTTTTCTCATTTATTTATGGGAGAGCGCGCACTCCCCCCCCCCCTCTCATATTGAAAATGCGGAACTCGACGGACCGTGGCTGCTTGTGATGACGTCTGGGGAACCGATAACCATTGATGGCGCCCGATAATTGTCCACTGCGAGTTTTATTTTTTACCTTTTGTGTGGGTCGCGCGTCAGTCGTCTGTTTGGTCGTGCGGACGCGTGACCGTAAATCGCTTTGAGCGGTCACCGAGGCGTCCAGTGCCCAGCCCGGCGTGAATGTCCAGCAGTCCCTCGGGATGCCATTTCCACTGGGGGTCACGTGACCCCCTCCGTTTTAAAATCCCCCCCTTTCTCCCAGCCCCTCCTCCCGGAGAACCCATTCCTGTCGCAGCCCCCTCCCCCCTGGGGGCGGGAACGGAACGGTCGCTGTCGGGAATTAGCAGGGTTCTCTCTCTCTCTCTCAAAGGGGTGGTTTTTACACGCCTGTCCCTGGTCGCGGTGCGTTGTGGGTTGGTCCCCTTGCCAAGGATTTGCAGGTTAACCTGTTAGATATTGATAAAAAAAATATGTTTGCTTCCATGTTGGCTTCCGTGGAGATTTAGAGCGTAGGCCGGGTTTTCTTCCGCGTTCATCCATTTTTCTGGACAGTATTTCAGTGGACTTCAGGAAGCTAACTGGAACGTTCCCGAAATTTGTCCAGAAAAATGGATAAGCGCTGAAAGAAACCCGGAAGAATCACTCCCTACACAAATTTTTCCTTGTCTGCTTCTATGTAAACAATTTAGACCATTGATGAAAAATTTCTCGGGATTCCCACCGGGTGTGGTATTTGGTCAATTCTCCCAACGTTTCAATGGCTGAGTCTGCCATCGTCTTCAGGGGTTTAATCTAATTGGTACTTTTTTACGGTACTTATTTATTTATTCATTCATATCACTGGTTGTCGTTATTGTTGTGTGTGGATGTAGCGATTAATTTAGACATTTTCTGTACAGGGTTTTGTTTGATTTGTGCTCGCTTACAAGTAATTGAATTGCTTGAGCAAAATTTTTATGTTTTTCTAAGTCACTTTATTCAAAGTACCTACTTATGACATTCTATCTATTTGTATGATGGCTTGTGAAACCGCATACTTTATACAAATTGATACTATTTTATTTCACAGATCTCATGCAATCATGCAAAGATGAAAAAGTGCGCATGGTGCCCAGACAACATATTATTTACACCGAAAAGAAGTATTCCAGTTATCCTTAATATTTACATTTAACGTCATTTAGTGGACTTTTGTCTTCTTAGAAGGCCCTAAATACCTCGTTATTTAACATTTAAGAACGTCATTAAATTTAAAGGAATTAAATATTTACCTATGCGAAAAAGTGATTGAAAAAAAACCTCTGATACTTTTGTTTTCGCTGATATGCTAGTATACACACGTTGTAATCCTAAGATTGACATGATGCAGTACTCCATTACTCCTTATTGCTTACAACCTAGTTCTTCCACCTACCTGAGGTACTTTTTCCCCGTGTTCTTCATAATCTTTCTTAGATTCTTTTCTCGTGCTCTCTCTCTGAGGAATTTTCCATCAATTTTTCCTTCCATTACGCTTCACACATAACTGCAGTATCTCATAATTTGGCCAATCCACCGTATTCTCCTAAAGCGTTCAGTGGTTCACAGTGTTCTTCCTTCTATTCTTCTTTATACTTTCCCACTTCTCAAATTATCCGTAAAATATCTTCAGCATTCTCCTTCAACACCAGTTCCGAAGGTAAATATTCTCTTATTATAATTTTTTCCGATGGTCCAAGCTGCTGAACTTCAGGATGCCATTGCCCACATATATGTTAGCCTACATTAAAGGTCATATTACTAGTAATTCTCGTGAAGTAGAATTCAAAGTGCCTCGTTGTTAGGCTTTGAAAAATAAGGAAAAATTTCTGTCACCTGAATCTTTGCTCATTTTGACCTTACTATTTTGCACCGAAGATGCGCGACAAGTAGTTTTTCTGTTGTTGAAAAAGTTTCTTTAATTGGGCAATTTGTTTGATTACTGAAGTTTTACGGCCTTTCTTTTGAGTGTTCGATAGAATAGATCGTGAGTCATTTATAGTAAACAGACCTAAATTAACATTATATAAACGCTGTTTTCTTCATATGGGGCCAAAGTTATTTCATTTACTGCCCGCCAGAATTAGAAATAATAAATCCGCAAATGTAGTGCTAAGACTTGCTAAAGACTGGGTTTTCTCGCAAGAAATGATTGAAAATTTATTTTGATGTTATTTTTTTTAAACACTCATGTATCATTTACTGCATTATTATTTTTTGGCATACATTTTGTTATTTAATGGTGGCTCAATTCTGGTCCTATGACCTTAGAGACCGCCTAAAGCTCCTTCCCTTGTTATTTTTTTGTATTCATATGTAAAAAAAGTAGGAGTAAATAAATAATAATAATTATTAATACATTTTTTCCATGAGAGTGTGCTGTAAGTTCTCGATTATACCCTCGGCCACTTGCGCTCTCTGCTTTTCCTCTTATCGTGCATTTCTCCGATCCGCCGCCCGGCATGATAGTCGCCCGTGAGCGATACGACCTCTTCAAAATTCCGGTCGCCGGCCTCTCCGCCTCCGAACGGCTTTTACACAATAGTCACCCCGCTCGATCCCCCCTATGCCTGTCATCAAAGTGTGCCCATCCCGATGTGAACGTCAACCTGGAGACGCAACCAGGTGTAAAGTATTCCAATTGAACACAGGTCGAATGCTGAAGTGGGTTAAAATTCGGAATTTTATATCTGGTACAAATTGATTTTACTCGTGCCAGAGATATTTTTTCCGTTTTTATTGCAAAATGTTGATTTGTTATTTTTTTTAATATCAAACCCTCGCGGGTAGCATCGAGAGTCAAACAATGAGAGATGAATTAGGTGGACTGCGGAAAAATTTAGCGGTCAGTGTTTTTAATTTTTATGGTTAATCTGCGGTTGTATGGTAACCTAGAGGGTAAAAAACTTGGCTTTATCTCGAAGCGTTCCCAGTTTAAATCACGGATAATGGTTTCGGACACCCTGAAGCAAAATCCACGCAGTGCGAGGTGGCCTAGGGAGCTGAACTGTGCCCCCTGTCCATAAATTATGAAATTCGAGCGCCCGTGGCTTACTGTCGGCGTCAAAATGATGTGCCGCTGTACTTTGCAAATATATATTTGGACTTCAGTGCATGTCATAGAAACATTGCAAAAAAATTAAGAAGTTTTTCTATCAATTTAATCTTTTCTTTCGAAGTAAAATGTAGGACTGGATAGTGTTTAAACATATTAGTTCTTTTACAACAAAAGAAGCGTTCTAAAAATAAAATGGCAAAAGCCATTTTATTAACCTACATTAATGTTTAGCTTAGTAAAACCACTTGTCAGTTTCCACACACTTTCATTTGAACCAATCATGGTTTTGGCAACTCGTGCCATTATCAAGGCACTCTTGATAATGGCGCGAGTTACCGAAACCATTGTCGATTTAAATAAAAGCGTGTGGAAACAAGAAAAGTGGTTTTACTAAGCTGAATATCAAAGATATCCTCCGTATCGCGCCGGACACTGTATATTTTACATTAATTTTTGCCACTTATTGTAGAAGATGAATGTTGTAGACATAGTAGTTTTCCTAGGTTGAGTTACAAAGTTCATGAAGTTGACAAAACGGCTAATTTTATGGTGCGCGGAGTCATTTATTGCGCTCGCGTGTCTTCATTTTTGAATTTTTCATAAAACAAAAGATCATAATTGAGTAAAAAATTTCCTTTAAAATGACATGTAATTCATTATTGTGGCATAAACTAAAGTCTAGATATAAATTTTCAAAGTACAGCGGCACATCATTTTGACGCCGACAGTAGTAGCCGACGGGTGAGCTCTACCCAGACTCATCCAAACTAACTTTCGTGCTGAAGACTCACGGCATGAATGAATGCGTGATAATTTATCAAGCGAGTCAACTAAATTCTTGATTCCATTTTTTCGTTTGCATGGTTAAAAATGTAAATCTGTCACATGATTTATCCAACAAATTTATTGGTCTTTATTATCAATTTATGCCAACTTATAATGACGTCACATTACGAATAGGGTGTGGATTTCTTCAGTTCTTTTTTCTTCATCGAATCTCCATTTCATTAACGGATGAATTCTCTCTGTATGAGACAAGATAAATATTATTAATGTTATTAAAAATAATCATCACAAATGTCCTGTGGCAACAAAAATATTAGGGAAACATATGCCCAAGTTCAAAAGTCATCAATATAAATATTTTTTAAATCAAAAGAAAATTAGAGGAATTAAAAATGACAGTAAGAAAAGAAAAAAGTAACATCCTACTTCTTTGAAAGTTTTTTCAAACTTTTCACAGTTTTTGTGAAGGGGACGAAAAATGTGTGCAACAAACAATACGATAAAATACATTTTATATGTGAAGTCATTCAGATATTTAACTTATGAACTAAAATTATTTTTAAATAATAAATGGAAGCCACAGTTCTTCTTATTGTGCAATTATTTTACTTTCTAATTTTTACGTCGTCATCTCCCACTTTTCCATTAATGTAGAGACGTTGAGACGGTAAAAGTTCAGGTTTATATCAGCTTAACATTAAAAATGGATGTGGATGTAATCCTAGGGGTAGAAGTGCAACAAATAAGTATTCGATGTGGTCGAAGTGACAGTTTCCTGCTATGGACTAATTTGAATGCTACTCCTCAGCACATCCTCAATTTCAGCGAATAGGCGATTTTAAGAAATAAAAATGTATAAGACACCTTTCTTACAATAGAAATAGCTACTGTTGCCTAATTCGTTGATATAATGCTCGATAATGTCGTCAACTGCGGTGTAAATTCAAGATACTCGCTTTGTATTACAACCACTAATATCTTTCATCCTCGCCATAATGTGGATTCAATCGTTGGCTACATTGCGTGTATTTCGTCAGGGTCTTTCCACAGCGAAGGCATTTTGGAATACCATCACCCTCGCCGTCTATCTTCAGGACATCAAACGTTAAATCGACCGCCATTCAGGGTCGACGGTGGACTTCATCGGCCCTAATGTTCCCTGGACTTCCAACTCAAACCCAGCCCTAGCTAACTTCCCTCAACCATTATGTCCCCTCCCTCCTTACTCATCGAGGGAAACCTTGCCCTTCGGAACAGCCCTCACAATTTATATCAACAACCTTTCCGCCTTTCTTTCTTTTGAACCTCTTGCCATCAGAATGGCTTTCCACAGTATTCTTCAGTCGTCATTCGGAACCTAACTCACGTAATCGCTTTTCGATTCACTCCAATCTTTTTTTCACCAGTCTTAAGAAAATGGACCAGAACAACGTCTACATCTGCATAACTACCCCGCAAGCCGCCTCAATAGGTGTGTGGCGGGGTGTTAGGACATTATCCGTTAGCAAATGAGACATACGTATTATTTGAATATAGACAATGCGGTACCATTGAGAAACCATGGAGAACCCATGGGCTGTAGCCCTTCAGGGCTACAACCACCGGGGCTGGGACCCAGTACTGCAACTGATACGCCCGCGCTCCCAGGGAGGGGTTCGAAGGGAAGGAAAAAGTAAAGAGGCGCCGCCGCGATAGGAGCCCGACGACGCCTCTGGGATAGGGATAGGGTTGGAAGGGAGGGACGGGGTAAACACCTCTCCGCTATAGATGCGACCAGGGCCCACTACTAGCGAAACCTGGCAGAACCATTATTATACCTACGATTTTGGAGGATTTTCCTATGTATAAGAAAAACTCATCGATCAAATCATTGGATAGACAGAGCGGCAGTGAAACCTACTCATAATGCCATGAGAAAAAAAATGCCTTTTACCTGGAATCGAACCACGGACAATTGGCATTCTGGGCAACTGCGCTATTCCGGTTTCTGATTCCAAGGGTTCGTGGTTAAATTCTAGATCCAGCGGACTTTTTAATGCAATTCAAGTACAGTACATTTCCGCTCGTGCATTAGGTTCGTAGCATTACACATTGCTACCAATGCGACTTTTGCGCAGGTTTGAGACTCAAACTTTTTTTGGCTTCATGGAACTTCTTTACCCCTTTCATTGCCATTTTTGATGGACCTCGAGGGCCTAGCATCTAGTACCATGAGCCTGGGTACAAATTCAATTGGAAATCAGGAAAATAGATAAGGCAGTGGCCTGGATATTGATCTGGAAGGCCAAAAGCCCGTATTTCCATTCCGAAGTTTTGATCATGGCAATTCATGTAAATCGAAAACGCATTTCAAAAACTAGATCCGTTAGCGTAAATAATAGACTGAGTAATTCCTCGCAAACGATGAAAAATCGTCCTAATTTACTGTGTGAAAGTTACCTTTCGTAAGTTCCTTTGTAATTTCATCAGTGATTCAAGTTTTTGCACTGGCCCCCTATAATATGAAATACATCTAAAGTGGTGGGACAAGCACATTTCAAGATTTACAAGATTTCTTTCTAAAATTTCCGGTCTCTTCTATCAATATTTAAGGCTCCCACCAGATTAATCCTGAAAGCGCACTCTCAAGTTTGTTTAATTGTGTTTTACCAGTCCTTTATACCCTTGAGTTAATGAAATGTGTTATAAATTTTGGTACTATACCAATCGTTGCCCAATTTTAGCGCACTCTTTAAATATGGCAGGCATCTACTATTTGCAATTTGCATTGCATTATTTCCTATCGTATGAATATTTTATAGGTTGGTAGATTCTGCCGTTCATCTCCAGCGGCAGAATCTACCAACCGAAAACTATTGCAAGAAGTGAGCAAGTCAATGCCTACCACCAAGCAATTCAAAATAAATTAGCGACATCAGTGTGATAGTTTCTCTATTTTTGCTCCTCATCCACCATGTGTAACACTTCTTATTCCTCTTCCTATCCGTCCACTTCATTTTCTCCATTTCCACATTCCGAACGCTTCTTATCTCCTCTCGTACTCCTACCTAATGTTCCACTCAGTTTTGCTTAGATTGAAGGAAAAGAAACACCACATTCGAGTGAATAACCATACGAGGCTGGGGACTCTGGAAGACGTGTCTTTTTTTCGACAGGAGCTTGATAACATGATCCAATTATGATCCTGCTGCCGCAAACCTGGCTAATTACTCACCGCAGATGACTGGTAATCGGGCGCAGACGACTCCTTTCTCGACAGCATTGTCCGCAGACTTCCTCTCTGGTCGCCCAATCAAATCGTTCTCCTCAAACCTCAACCCGTTTATACTTTTTTACTTCGTTCAAACCTGAGCCAAACTCCCTCTGCCCGCCCAAACGCGAACTAATCTGTTCGGACACTGTTCTCTTTACAACTCCATCCCTCTCCGACACCCTTAAAACCGCTTCAACCGCAAAAAGTCCCTTCTTCCTCCAAAGGAAAGGAAGGACTCGTAATCGAAGCACCAGGTGCATTAAGGGCGGGGGGTGCAGCACCCTGTTCTCCCCATTGCTAACCACGGATACCGCCCGCCTCCACACCCCCTACCCTACGCCATCCGATCGTCTGCTTTTTTCGTGGCGGGAAGTATCCGTGTGATCTCCCAGGGAGAATGTCCACCCTCCCCTTTTCGTTCCGTCTGTCTTTTTAATTCCTCTACTTCTACCTTTTATAAAACCTGAAACCCAATTCCAAACCTCGCGTCTAGGGGCTGGAGAACTCCCCCAAGTCCGTAGATCTGTAACACCCGGCGACCACAGCTCTCTAGTGAGCTGAGCGCCGAAGGAAATGGCGGATTTGTGCGTCTAGCATCGTAATTAGCCCACACCGCGATGGGACCTCAATTTGCCATTTCTTCTCTTTTCTTTAATCATAGAGGGTGGAATAAAAGCGATTCCTTTTAGAGTGTTATCCTAGTCACGAATATTAAAATGCACCATTGCTCGGCAACCTGCGGCTAGCAAACTGCGTGCGGCTGTTTCGACGTCAAATTGAGGCCTTCCAGTTCCATGCGCGAAAAATAATAATAATTATTATGTTTTTTCATTGCTCAAAATATATTGCAAACAGGATAAATCCAGAATGTACGAAGGAGAGAAGATAAAGTGTCCCTGTTATAAATACATCCCGGGTATTTAAGTTCAATCAATGCCTAAATATAGCTTCGCAGCTGGTTTCATGATTTTAGGCTCTTCCTTCTCAAAAGGTTGCTGATCCCTGCAAATAGGATTCACTCTTGGGCTCCTAGATATATTGTCACCCATCGCAAATTTAAATGGGTTTACAAAAGTCGCCAATAACGTCGCTGACTTAAAGAAAGGTTCGAAAAACTCAAAGAAAGAATCTATATCTATAGCTGTGGCGTGATTAAAATGTTGTGCCGAAGAATAGATAGAGAAAGGGAACTTTGGATAGCCATACGCCAGAGAAGGATCTATAGATGGATAGGCCATGTTTTAATATATGTCAATTATGCGAGTGATACAGGCAATGGAGGGAAAAATTGGAGAAAAGGCCCATAGATAATGCAAAAGTGATGTGTTGTCATGCATCGCGCATTTAAATGGGTTGACACCAGCAGGGGCGCAGCTAGGAATTGAGGCTAGGGGGGGGGGGAGTTTTAAGCGCAACTAATACTGGGGAGTTTGGGGGTATAGAATACCCACCAGGATAATTCATACCCCCATATAAAAATGTAAGATAAATGGTTCAAAATGGTGAGTTTTACGGCTTCCTGAGGGATATTTTACTAACTCTTACATCATTCTGTAAGTATTATTAACCCAATTAAGTAATATGGATAAAAATTAAAAATTTGTGTGAGCTCTGGGGGGGGGGGAGGGGGCTTATCTCCCAAACCCCTCGCTGCGCCACTGGGCAACAGTTGCCACAAGTCTCGCTGATGATTAAAGATATCCATATTTGGCAAGGAAAAAATCCGTAATTAGGGAGGTTAACCAACACTTATATTCATGGTCATGTCGCTTATAAAACCCATGAATTTTAAATACTTTTCTTCGCCATTGCACATTATGTACAGCAAACAATAAGAATAAATCGATCGCTATGAATTCATCGCCGTGCTGCGGACATTTTTGAAAGCCGAATTAAAATAGAAAATAGAAATCAAATTTCTGTGGCATAGAATGAGGCATTCTCTTTGAGTTTTAGGAGATCCCTTTAGTCCCAGTTAAATCGATCCGAATGTAGGTAATTAATTTTCACGGTTGGAAGATCAAACGGTTCATTCAATAAAGGGAAGGGATGAATAATCACAAATAATTTGTGGTCATCGTGAAGAATATTTTTATAACCGAAGGGCCGCATGAAACCTATGAATTTTTCGGCTCAACTTTTCTTGACCTTCTGCTAGTCACTTTTATTCTTCTCAGCTTACAATACTGGGATTGGTTTGCAAAAACCTTCCTCTTTATTTGGTCCTGGGTCAATATTTTCAATTATAAATACGATTGGCATCCAAAGATGTTCAGCAACTGTTCCACGTAGCCTAGTTTAGGTCTGACCTCATGGTAATTTCCTCTACTTTATCTTCCAATATGATATTGACCGTGGCGGTGTATATGGCCAGATAAGGTGTTCCTTCTCTCGTTTAGAATTCTAATTAAATACCATCTTTCTGCTTTCTTTTGTAACTCCTCCTCGTTCGTGTCTCTTGCCTCCGAGGATATTTTCAGAATTTTCTCGTGACAGTATAGAGTATAATACCTCTGTACTTTCCTTAAATGCCTCTATTCTTTCCTTAAATGCCTCTATCTTGCTTTTATTATCTCATCAACCCTTTCTAACCCAGAGCTGCTTCTGGGAGAAATCAAATGTCACGATTTTTCATTTTGAAAACTTGAAAATTTTGCACTCAATCATAATTATCTTGACAGCTAAACATTTCAGCATTAAAATTTACACCACAAAATAATGCGTAGTTTAGATATTTACTAAATAGAGCTGAAAATGTATACATTTTTGATTTTGCTTAGAAGCAACTTTGGGTTATAATGGCTTAACCAATATTCCAGGTATCACTACCACATAGCAGACCGCTCCATATGTAAGCCCTCATTAGCATTTCCTCACTTGGCCTGCTTGATACACAAATTGTGCAAAAAATCCAACAGATAAAAAATCATTCGCCTTGACCAGGATTTGAACCCGGATCCCCCGATTTCCGGTCGAGTTTTATAGCCAGTTAAGTCACCAGCAAGAATTTGGCTCCAGATTAAATCCCTGAAGATGATGGCAGACTCAGCCTCAGAAACTTTGGAACTAACTACCCAAAACCTCACTCGGTGGGAAACCCGAGCATTATTCCTTCGAACCCAATTAAAATTTATGCTGAAATTTCCACAGGATCCCCATAATGGCATACATAACAATTGTCCTACTGGTCCTACTAAGTATCTCCAACAGATGACTATCGTAATTCGGATGCTCCGGCCTGTACATCTCGGAGTCTACGGTCAACGCTCGAATCAAACGTTCGCTTTCCACCTTTTTGACGTCCTTCATCCCTTCCGAAACTGTCCTCTCTCCTTTTCTCTCTCGTCCAGGGGTCGCTGCGCCCAATTGATGACGCGCGGCATTTGTTTGAGAAATCCTCTCGGATTACGGGGACACATGCGCTTTGTCATGTTTATCTGTATTTGCGCGTCACATTTTTCATTTGTTTTCGCTCGCAGCGCCGTTCTTGACGCAGCGGCGGCGGGGCGAAGTAATTCGTGACGCTAAGATCAGGCGAAGGGAATGTTAAAAAGTACGGCGGCGGTTGACAGAGGCGGGCAAAAGGGATGATCATGTTTTGTCTTATCTGGAGAGGATTACAAATATATTTTCAGCGACCCTGATATAACGTTTCACTCGCCCTTACCCAGGCGTCCCTTGTGCAAACTCATTAGCAATTAGGAGCAAAAGGCCTACCGGGGGAAAAGGTACCCATTAACGTTGCAGGAGGGAAATTTATTCATAATTCCGAGTGATTTGTAGATGTTTACATTTGTTGTTTGAGGAGAGATCAGGCTACCGCTCGTATTTGCACGGCATTCATTACTGTCTCGCGATGTTGGCTTTGTAAAAAGTTGTCCTTCGTAATTTTTTTTCCTCGAAATTTATTTGAATTACCTTCGGTAGATTCTGTATGTATGTGTAGGCTTCAGTAGATCTCTTACTTGCATTTATTTCACGTCCGAGGAAAAACTTGTCAAATCGTTTTTACTCCATAACTGTTTTTTTGTTCAATGAGAATATTGCTAATTTCTATATATGTATTTTATTTGTTGTTTGTCTTCAGTACAACTGACCACTTGAAAACATTACAAGATGTAATATATTTTACCTAAATTTAATAACAAATTCAAAAGATAATATTAATTTGGAGATCGAGTTTTAGTCATAAATCAAACACGCCCAGTTGTTTTGTGTCCTAGCTTTCTTAGTTATCTTTACTTCTCTTTTTATAAACTGCTAATTCGAATGGAAAGATATATTTAACATATATATTGTGTAGCTACCATGATTCCGCTGTGGATATTTTTATGCCGTTTTTGCGATTTGCTTTTATGGTTAATTACTTATTGAAAATAATCAGTACGTTAAAATAATTTTTTATGAATAACTTATAGCAAGCATGCACCACATGTACCACTTTTTCAAATCAATTTCTGTATGGTCGGGGCAAAAATACAATTTTCCCGATTTATTGGCGGTTAATGACGCATAATGCCTGTTGCGTAATCGTCAATAAAGGCTATTTAGTAGATTATTTAGGTCTTTCCATCCTTAGAAAGATAGACATAGTTTAGCTGATACTGTTTGTAGACGTAAAATATTTGATATCATTGCATTAAACTAAGCTGATCGCATAAATCGTGGAATCCGAATCATAAAAGTTAGGTTCTCTTGATCCTGAATACTTCCGTTTCTCTTCCATTTGAGGAGCCCTTTACCTTACTTTACGACTTAGTTAAGACACCTTTAGGGTGTTATTATCAAAACGGTCGTCAAGAAATCAAAGTACACGTTTGAAGGAGACCATTCTCCGGCTCAAGGAATGCTGCGTTGCATTTTCATAGCGGACGGAAGCAATAAAACGATTTTTACGCACGTATCCTCTTTACTATCGGCTGTGTACGCATACCATTATCGGGAGTAAAAGAAAAATAAACGCGGAGAATCCTGCTTTTTACTTCACGTACCTATTGATATTTTTTCACGACCAATATATTTTGAAAATAAAAATTTTCCGTTCACGCGGCAGCTTTAAAAAAATAAAAGCAATGCTTGATGTTTTCCGCTGAGGAAACGGACGCTATGAGATTTTTCATTTTATTTTTACGATATTCCCATCGTTTCATGATGCTCACAATGCAATAGCCTGCGCATCCAAACAAAATCCCCGTGCCTCCCGGCATGCAACGCGGATTTTAACGGCCCTCGTTACACGGAACTTCCATAATGGCCACCCTTCCCCTGCGCGAGAACTTCACCGTGCCGTTTGCAGGGGGCTCTAAAAACCGCTGACTCTTTCAGGATCAAGAGATTCTGTGAGCGCCTGCATCAGGACTCATTCGGATCGAGATGGATTTATTCAAACTGAAAGACTAAGCATTCTTTTTGCTCCGATAAAAGGTGAAAAAAAATACTGCATGCATTGAAAATTTCAACATCGAGATATTATAACATTAAAATATTTTTCCAATAGCTTTGCAGATTGTAGCTATTACTATTAGAGTATTAGGGTACACGAGGCATTTCCTTAAAATTTATTAATAAAACTTGTGTGTGTTTTCATAAGGCCTCCATAAAAATATCCAAATCGTGTTTTGCCTAGTTATTTTTAATTTTAATTTTTAACTTGCCTTGTTTTCGCGTCGTTATCGCTGATGCCTGAACGCCAAGCCATTGTTTCTTCGTATTCTGACGTCAACATGCACACCGCAAATTAAAGTACTGCCCTTACGTACGTTGACATAATATGCACAGTACCACAAATGCAATGATGGAGATGATTTTGTCTCCAAATCTCTTCGAGTGGCTGTCATCTACTCTCTTCCCTATCTCGGAGTAGAATTACAAGTACTAGAACACCGCGGAACAAAGCAGTACTCTCTCTAGGTCTTCTTGCGTGGTATTTTCCTTGGTCCTTTCTTTCTTTCGGCATAAACGAGTGGACCTGAGGTTTAGTCATGAGTGTTAACTTAAATATTAATTAAAAATTGACGTATGTTATGATTTGCGCTTCCCTATCTCTTGACCTCTTTCTTCAAGTTGTTTGGAGTCTTGGAGTATTGGTCTGTAAAATTTTTAATGCATATTTTTGCCAAAGTTTCGGTATTGATATGAATAGATTGCAAGAAAGCCTTGATGATACCTGTAAATATACTGAAACGTTGGAATTTTTTAAATTAAAAATGTTCAAGATCTATACTCTAAGACACCAATCAACATACATTATAATGATATATTTGAGAAAGTCATTAGAATAGAACAATAAAGGAAAAGAATAAGATGAGGATGGTTGTGTAGTAGAAGGTAGAATAAAATTTGTGTGTTAACAGCAAAGCAGTTAAAGAAAGTATCCCTGAAAAATAATAATTCCCACTAGGAATCGATGAATTTGGTTTTGCTTATATTCTTTTAATATTTTATGCAAAACTGAAGCAACAATTAAAACATTTCCAATTTCCGGAATAGACTGGTCTTTTCTCGAGGTAAGGACTGTTTGGTTAAATGGTTAATTTTTTACATAACCAAGTCATTGTCACCAGGTCAAGAGGTTTACGATACTTGCAACGCCATGTATGATTGAAATTTTTAAGAAATATTTGTATGTGACTTCATCTTTTGCTACTTGAATGAGGTTTAAAATAAAGTTTATTTGTCATTAAAAACAGGATTACATGATCGATGCAGATTCATGGGGTCGAGGATAACGTCGTGATAACTCGCCGCAACTAGGGACTTAACGACAAAGGAAATCTACCTATTACATCAATTTTTCTGTCGGATGGATGGTAAGTGTCGACCAAAATGATCCTCCGATGAAATTACATTGATGCTATGTTGAGAGGAACGACGTTTGCTGAGTGTAGCCAGAGAATAACTAAGGAATAACCACTCACTCAATGGTATAGGAAAATCGTCATCATCATCACTGATCAACAATCCTAAGATTGGTTTGACGCAGCTATCCACTCAATATTTGTATCAGCTAATATTTTCAAACTTACATATTTCTTTTCTTTCACATCTTTCTTTAACACTCCCATATATTTTGTTCGAGGTCTTTCCTTTTGTCCTTCCTATCCACTTATCCCTCGACGATTGCTCGACGATTGTCGTCATCAGATCATCATACATCAATGTATGGCATATAAGGTTGTTCCGTCTTCTTATTATGGTTTTCATGAGGCTTCTCTCTCCTACTATTTTAAGGACTTCTTCATTACTAGCTCTGTCGATCAATTTGTTCCTCATTATTCCTCTGTAGCGCCACATTTCGAAGGCCTCTATACTTGCTTTTTCTGCTGCTGTCATTGCCCATGCCTCATTGCCTTATAGGAGCATACTCCAAATGTAGGTTTCTTGATTGAAGCTTTCGCGGCTCATGATGATTAAAAATAAGTCACATACGAGTGTATGCCGCGTGTCGTGATGGAGATAGCCCCGACGTTTCGCGACCGACCGCTGGTCACTATTTCAAGGGAATAATAAAGGGAATTTCAAGGGAATAATTAAGTCGGTCGCGAAACGAAGGGGCCATCTCCAGTACGACACGCGGCATGCACCCGTATCTGACTTATTTTTAATCCAAATGTAGGTTTTTGTAAATTGTTTCTTTACTTCTATGCTTAAGTTTCCCGCTGGAAGCAGGTCTCTCATTTGGTGGAATTCTCTCTTCGCTTGGGTTATTCTGATGATGATTTCTTTCTAGCTTCTCTCGTCGCTAGTTATCCTGCTCCCCAATTAATACGATTCATCCACCTATACCAGTTTTCGCTTCCCTATTTTAGTATTAGCCTTGACTTATTCTCTTCCGCTGCTTATTAACATCTTGGTTTTTAGTGTCCACTGCACTCTTGATGGCAAGCGAATCAACTTTCTCGGAGATGTACCCCATTCCAACATCATTCTATAGGGCCCACCGGCTTATTCCTTCGAGTACTCGATGCTCTCCCAATCTAGAGTATCTTAGATATACCGAAGCACTGCTCCAATCGCACGTGTAGTGTGAATACATGCTGCTCGTGCCTTGGCTAACGCATGCCTTCGGAGGTCATTCAGGTTCTTAAAAAGCCTGGAGGAAACCAAGAGTTTTCTGAGTCATCGAGGGAATAATAAGGTGGTATAAGGCAAAAGAATAGGGATGACAATCCATGATCTTTCAATGGGTTCTCGTACCTGACTTAGCAATCATATCCAAAAAATTTTCCAAAGCGTTAATGATATGTGTGTATCTGCGTAAACGTCATGTGAATAAACTAATTGGTTTTTATCAGGTTTAAATTTGCAGGTAACACATTAATATTTGCAGGTAACATATAAATCGTCAATGAATTTTATTTTTGGTAATAATAATTTCTTTTTAATGAATATCGTCTGCAACAATTCGTGCAAACGAGGTGCTCGAAGTAAATTAAAAATTTGGAAGACATTCGCCATGTTTTCATTCCTCTATTGTAGAAGAACACTTACTATATCTCTGGAGCAATAACTTTTCCCTTTTATTTGATTTGTTAAGTATTTCATAGAATATCTGCCAATAAAATAAGCAATTTCTCACACAGAGAAATCAGTTACGCGGATGAATTGATAAATCCGCATTGGTCAGCCTTCAGACTTCGGAAAGTAAAGACAATTGCTATTTGCCCACATATTCCTAAATATGCTCCATTTTTAGTGAATCCGAAATTCTCCCGGGACCTTTCGGGTGAATAGGCCACCAAGTACCCCAGTAAGCATTTTCCATGGTAATATGTGGCCCGGCATCTTTACATCTCGCGGAGGCATTCGTATCGTTGCGGAAAATTATATGAGAAGACACCTGAGGAAGGCCGGGAAGATTATCTAAACGTTTAGCGAGCATGAAATTGAACTAGAGCTAATCGGAAGCAACCGGTAGGAAGTCCTGAAACGATCAAACAGGTCCGGTAGCTCTTCTATATTCAAAGAACGTCACAACACAACGGAGACAGAAGTGGTCCCTGCATGCGACGGTGATGCTTGAGTGGCGATAAGACGGTTCGTCCAGTGTTAGAAGCAGGCATGAAAATTGAAACGAAATGAAATTCAAAACCAGTAAAATTTCAATACTATCAGTTCCCGGGAGTGAACTGTAGAAACAAAACGAAATGGATTTAAACCCGGGGAGCTAAACTCAGGGTCGAAACGAAATCGGAGTCGAAACTACTTCGGGTCGAAACCAAACTAAACCTCTGGGACGTAACGGAACACAGATCATGTTTTGCACCAGATAGACTACGTGTTTCACCTCTAAACAGTTTAGTTTTGACCCACACACCGAGTGCGAAGTATGGTTGAATGAAGTAGAGGTTCGGCTTATGCCTCGTTCACATTACGATCGTCGGAGCCGTCGTCGGAACTATCGTGCATTCACATTACGATGGTTGAAACCTGTGCTGCTCTCTAGTGCTGACATCTAAAGTGAACGGGAAATTGATGATTAGCAAAGCTGTTGAGGTTTGCATTGACAAGATGTTACTGTTTTCAACGTGTATTTACCGAATAATTTTTCTTCCGCTCATATTCTTCCTTCCTAGGACAAATCCATGAAAATAATAGAGCTTAACGAGCTTTTCGACTTCTCTTGTCGCTTCCGTTTCCGGTCTCCCAGCGCCTAACCATAGTAAAGTGGCAACGTTCGGAACTACGTCAACTATAGTCAGAACTTGCATTCACACGGCTAGTTCGGTCAACTATCGTTAGGACGACGGCTCGGACGATCGTAATGTGAACGGGGCATTACCGTCAATAGATGCATGGGACACTCATATTTTGACCACAAAAAGCGAAACGGTGAACGCAAACTCGCCATTCGATTTTTAAGCTAAACGTTTTAACCTCTCTACACGTAATGGGTCGAAACTATACCCTCTTAACCCCCTCCACTCAAATACTGTGATCGAAACTTAATTCCTTGGTAATTTTAATTTCGTACGGGAACGAAACTAAACCCAGACCTCGTTTTTTCGTTTCGCCCTGGTTAGAATATGCTACTTCAGATCGGGATCTTCATTGCTAAAAAAATACTTCAAGGCATTAAATGTTCAAAGAAAGGCAGTCAATATACCCTAGTTAGGTATAAATTGGGGAATAGTGTCACAGATATGCTAGGGTGTTTGAAATGGAAACCATTGAAATCAAGGAGAACCATAAGTATCCTATGTTGAATCTACAAAGCGTGTATGACAGAAATGGGAAATCGATGAAAAGTACGACTCATCCTTCTGCATAGGAAAAACGATTTCACCTTAAAAATTAAGTTCAAGGGGCATAAACCTGACATTTTGAAGAAATCCCTCCTGCACAGAGGAATAAAGGCATTGAATGACCTATCTTAAGAAATTCTTGAGATCTTCCCAGCAAATATTAAAATTTTAAAAAGTAAGTGTTTCCAGATTAACGGTTTATGCCTGCGGTTCATTATTTAGCGTTGAAAATTGAGTTATTTAATTTGTTAGTGGCAGTGGCGGATCCAGGATTGGACAAGGGGGGTGGCTAAGTGGGGGTAAAAATCCAGTAGTAGTGGGGGTGGGAAAAAAATTATCATTCTATCTAGTGTAAATTAGGTACCCAATTGGGGGGGGGCTATAGCCCCCTTGAACCCCCCATAGATCCGCCACTGGTTAGTAGTATGATATTCGTATTAGTGTACTTCTCATGTCACAAAGGAGTATTTTCTGCTTCTTTAATTTGCCCTTAGATAGGTAGGCTCTTCATTCATTTATTTAAATTCTTCTTCCACCATCAGGTGATATCCTACTTATAGCAGTATGTATGTATTTATTAATTATTCGACGGCGAACTTAAAAGGAATCCACCTACGTTTTAGCGGAAAGCTTGTACCATTTCTATTACGCTAATTTACTGTGCATTGAGCCCTCTGGTCATTCCTATCTCTCTGATCTAACTATCCAATTGAGTTGCATGAAGCTCATGTTACCTGAGATATTTTAAGAGTGTATTCTCATGAGGAGGCGATGTTGCACTAATGGTTTACTCAAAGTCCTTAGGAATATTCGCCTTTGCTCATCTCATCGCCCGGGCTTTTGTCTAGAAGCTAACGACATTCAAGGCTTGAGCTCTACTCTGTTGTCTCACGAACAGAGCGTTGATGTAGTATTTCGTCGTTTCCACCAAAGCAGTCATACTGCAAATAAAAAAGAATCCGAAGTAGGGAGTGGAGAACCTATCCCTCATTATTTTTGTGACTTTGTGTAGGGCGCCGCTGCACCTTCCGCATTCCCCTTTCCTCCCCCTTTTTTCACGAAGAGGCGGACGGTGCTGCCGCCGTTTCTTTTAATGACAAGGAGTCGTACTAGTGACATTTTGATTTGAGGTTTTCTCCAACCCCAACACGTCTCCGTCAGACTAATAAAAAGAGAAGGAAAGGTCTTTTCTGAGCCCACGAATTAAAACTTTGGAAAAAATGTGCTCTCTACGTTGAAGATCCTTTTGTTATCCCTGATATTTTCTTCCCACTGTCTCTCTTGAATACAGGTGCATGTTGTGTTAATCATCCGTACTGAAAAATATACAAAGCTGCGTGTCAGAGTGAACATCTCGGTAAGAATGCAGTTCCGGGTTGACACTGGTTGTTAAAATGCGACAGAGTTTGACTTCGCCATGCATGCTTTTCTTTAAGTAATGAGGTCCATATAAATGCAGTGGTTTGAAACCCTAAATAATTTATCAACGTCGACCATGATATTGAAAGAGTTGTACCGTTATTATGGCATGCATTCTTGCAGAAGAATTGTTACTCGATAGCTATTCACCGCTCACGGATTTGAAACGGCTCCAAATGTATTTGAATCGTTGAAGTTAAGCCTCCTTCGTAACGTCACGGTTGTCCTTGTGTGAAAGTGCCTTGTCCTCTCCTTTCCAGCCCCTTCTCACCCCACCACCACACTTCAAAAGAAGAAATGCTCTCCTTTCGTCTTACTTCCCTTTCCCCCTAATTTATACTACGCCTGTCTGATACTCCTGTGTTTAAGGAATTGACTTGTAAAATTTTCTTAAATTGATAATGATAAGTTACAACTATGGGAGAGTAATTTACCTTCAAAAAGCTCAAAATTTAGACTCTAAAAGAGCGTAATACTACCTACTGTACTGTATGCATCTGAGATCTAGACACTAAGCAAAAAAAATCAGAAAATAATCTATAGCCTTCAAAAACAACACACCACGGTTAGGGAGAGAAGGCTGCTATAGAGATGGATATGATGTGTCTTTGAGTGATACCATGCTGTCAAGTATAGGAGTAGGGGGATTCTAGGGTGGGGTGATGATGTAGCAGCAGGTTGTAACCGGTAATCCAAAATGAAATGCATGCGTAATTTACAGTTTGTTATTTAAGATATTTAAAGACCGATGTAAAGTCCATGAAATGGATAATCTCCGTCATTCGCTGTTTATAATGTGAACCAATGCAGGCAAACTGGCGACCGCGCTATGCCTTTATGGTGGATGGATTAAAGGAAATGTAGTTACATAGAATAAATACACTTGTATCACATCGTGGGCAATCATATTTTCTCAGACAATAAAATTTCTAGTTTAAGTCTCTAAGACTCACGTGAAAATAGTAATTTTTGATGAATTAATGATAATAAAACCTTATTTTAGCTTCGGAATCATTTATAGAAAAGCATAGAAATACCAAATGTATATCACTTCCATACGCCTAGTACAACAATTGCATAAATCCATGGCCTGGGTACTGTCATATGCTCAGCCGGGTTTAGAATGCATGCCCTGATTTGGCAAGCGAGGAAACCAAGCTCGACCAAGGACTATGGCCACATAGCCAGGCATCATATTGAAAAATAAATTTATCTCATTGTGACATGAAACTTCTGTAATAATGAAGGGAGTGGAATTTGGACTGAATTCGCAGCGAATGGGGAAAGTAAGATCTTCACCGTTCGTAAGGTCAAGTGTCACTTGGCCAGCAGTTTCGCTGAATTCACGGCCCGATAAAATTGTCCTTCTTCGGACACTCACTCGACTTACATCCTTCCCTCAAGTGCTCAAGTTTTCTCTAGACTCATACCGTCCTCCATCTGCATGAACTTCCTCGGCAACTCCGTCCGTAATATATTTCCAAGGCAACCAGGATTTCAGGGTTCGAGAACCGCTTATAATGTATTTTATTTTCAAGACTACTATTAGGGTATCCACATAATGTTATATTCCCATTGTGAACAGAATTGAGTTTTTACTAAAATATATTGCCGTTATTGATTTTCAGTGCGGAAAATTAAATCTCAGTCACAACCTAGGAAGGTTTTTGGTTTATATGTATCCTATTAAATACTCACCAATTTTTTCGCTCAAAATAAATCTCATATGCTCATCTGCTTATGAATTATTCGATTGGATATTAGGATTATTGCAAAACACATACGATTGAGATTCAAAATTCACAAAATCACGCGAACACTGACCTATATTACAATGGTGATTTCTTTATTTAGTATGTTTGTATTAAATTTTATTATAGAGTGGAAGATTTGTGTGTTCTTCTGTCGCCTTGATTGAAAAATGACGCCGCATAAAACCAGAGTCTATCGTTTTTTATCGATATTAGAACTTGGAAAGAATTACCCTCTGTGATGTATAGTTTTCATTTTGTGATAAATAAGTCATTACCATAGTAATGCATTTATTGTGAATTACTAAGGCGAGGTAAAACTACTGTTGCACTATTTGAAATCTGAACTTGACTCTATCGCGCTAGACAGATATTATCCTTTTTATTTGGTGTAACAGGATTCCCGCCATGTGCTGGAAATTTTCTTGTGTACTTCACGCTTTTGCAAGCTAAGCTGAATTAAATCTCGCCAGATAACAATCTTAAAAGGGCCCGGGTAATGTTTTACTGCTCTAAAATTTAAATGTCCCCTTGAGAGTATGGTATGAGCGTTTTGAATTCTAAACCGTTTAAAGCTAAATAGAGCAATGAAGGAATTTCCAAAGTTACTTCTCTTCGAAAAAAATGCATGGGCTTGAAACGGACTAAATCATAGGTTCTATTTTATCAAAAGATTTCTCAATTGGAGCGTAATAATTTTTCAAAGCATTTCAAAAAAGGAATTGTTAAGAGTTTGACACTCTCTCTTCCTCCTGCATTAGAGCTGTGTCGTTCATAAATGAATCATTTATAGCAAACGAACCGTTCTAATGAATTGAGTCATGATTATTTCGAGAAATAAGTGGTTCAAAATTAACGAAATATTTCATAGTGAACAATGAATCCAAATCGAAGTAGTTGTTTGTGGCCGGTTGCGTTGCTATAAAATCGAGTAATACATATGCTAGCCGTAACCCCGAGCATAAATCGTTTTCAATGAATGAATTACACTCAGCGGATTCAAATTGTAGGTAATGTGAATTTTGTAAAAACTGAGAACAGGATACACTAGTGGGATCAGGGGTTTCACTTCGTTTGCCATCTTTTTGAAGTGGATTAGATGTTGGCAATGCAGGCTGTTTGTCGAAAGGAGGCAATTGTTACACCGTGAACTGAATTTGATTTTGTTCGGTATGTATTCGGCTTTGATTGAAATAAAATATCTTGAAACGCGAGCTTTCGAAGCGAGATTCATTGATGTCAACGGCTTTCGGGAGCAGCCGTGAATTGCGCTTTGTCGCAAGAGCTTTCGCGGCCATTGTGCAGGTCACATCTCCAGGCGATGAATGAGAAATTGGAAAAAGGTATTCAGTTAATATACTCGCCAACCCTCCTCACTGCACCGGGTAGTGGATGAGAAGGGTTACACTGACGTCAGAAGAACTCTTTGCCCTGTCCTAGAGCGGCGAGCGGACTATCCCCCGTTGTAGTGTGGCGATCAGGTAAATCATAGCTGAAACCATACTGAAAACAACGTCGTCGTTGTTTCTTTCGGGAGATTCTCTTCCTGTCTGGCTAAGCTTAACGCCGTCCTCTCGGTTATTTATTAAATATGTATGAAACAAAGTACGTATGCTGATATTCTTGAAAGTTTATCCATGGGGAAATAAGAAATAACTTGAATCTACATCTACATAATACTCTGCGAGCCACCTCTAGGGTGTTTGGCAGGGGGTAACCAATCGCCAACATGCAGCATGCAAGAGGACCGCCACATGCACACCGCACGGTCATAGAAATATTACGCGCACTAGCAACATATACATGCTTATTCATAAAAAACTTGCCAATGGTAAGTAATTCCTAGAGCAAATACATGCAAGGTTAGAACTATGGAAAAAAACATGCAATGAGTGATCCTAGCGAGCGACGCCATTAATCATGTTAATTGAGGCAACGTTGCTATCTTTAATAGTACGAGGGAAAAATGACATTTCAAATCTCTTTGTTTTGCAGTCTATTTCTTTTATATTCTTTTCATGATCACGTCTACCATAGTTCGTTGGTAAACAAAGGATTTGATTCACGTCGTCTAAGAAAATACCTACTTCGAAAATTCTAAGTAAGTTAAGTACTTCGATCTACGATCCTCTAAAGATCCCCATCCTAACTCGTGTAACATACTGGAAACGCTACACCTTTTTGTCGTAGCACAGTTTTTGTGCGCTGTACTCGATTGATTTCAGCTATCAGTCCTCTTTCATAAGGGTCCCCCATACGCTAGCAGCATATTCTAAGTGAGGCCTCACCAGAGTCAGGTAGCTTATCTTTTTCACCTTTTCTGGGCATTTACCGAGAATTCTTTTTACAAATCCCAGTTTACGGTTGGCTTTCCCGCATACTTCGCGTATGTGTTTATCCCATGTAATATTCCGGGTAATGGTGACCTCTAAATATTTTACGAATTCGGCATTTGACAAAGGAATCCCGTTAGCAGTGTAGCTCCTTCTTAAAGATGCATAATTTTCCCAAAAAATAAAAGATGTATAATTTTCCCAAGGCATGCGTATTTGATCCGTGCATTTGGTTCAAACCAAAAAATTGTGTGCTTCTATGATTTCGATCATGAAATGAGTTACAGTGGAGACAAGGTTTGAATGAAGGGAGTACTCAGCGGATGTTGAAAACGGTGTTAGAGGTTACAATGCTAGCTAAAGGAGGGAGAGGATGGAAGAGAACAGGGATGCCGACTTACAAAAAATATTGGGGGGGCCAAACCAGGGATCTTTCCCAGGGAAATTTTTTAAGTAGGTAGTAAGTTTTAATTTTTTTAAGCTTTTTAGAAGAGTCATGTGATCTACATTAGAACATTGATAACTCGAATCTCGATATCTGGACACTCCGGGGAAAATCGACAAGCCTGACACATTTTTTCCTCACACCCATAACGAATTTTTGAGGGGGCTTGGGCCCCCTCAGGCCCCATGTAGTCGGCGCCACTGGAAGAGAATAGGATGCTTTTTTAAGATAGAATGAAAGGTAGCGAGCCTTATTGTAAAAATGAAAACGGTAAGTCCATGAAGGGAGGGCAGAATGTCAAAATACTTCATGAATACTCCATGGAGCCTGAACTCAATAGGTCGAATACTTTATAAGTAACAATGAATGGTTTAAGGAATTGAATCCCAAGATTGGAAAGGATACTTCCAGAATACTTCGTAAATACTCCATGCTAAACTACCTTAATCGGCAGAATATGTATCCAATAAAAATGAATGATTTGAAGAATCGATCCGTAACCAAGTAGTGAATGAATACTGCTACAATACTTCGTAAAAACTCCATGCTATCCTACCATTATCGGTATTATATTTTAGCAATAAAATTACTTATATTCAGACTCGAGTCATTGCCAAGATGGGAACAGATACTGCCAAAATACTTCGCAAATACTATATACTAATCTACCTTGATCGATATAACATTTAAACAATAAAAATGACCGATTTGTAGAATCGAATCGTTGCAAAGAAGGGAAGGGAGGCGGACAGAATACTTTGTAAATACTCCGTACAAAATCTACCTCAATCGGTAGAATGCTTATAAATTAATAAAGTTAAAATAAAGTTAGAATACTTATAAATTAAAAAGTTAATAAAAATGAATGATTTGAAGAATCGAATCATCCGTAAGAATCAAATCACAAGAATCGAATCCTCAAAAAGAACCAAAACTCTCCCACCTATGCACTGCATCGTTCCGTGAGAAAATTGGCAACGTCGTCCGCCCCGGCCATTATCGCAAGCATCTTGGAAGTACGTACGTACGTGGGTGTTCAATTTATACCGCCAAGTGGATCTGCAGAAATGCCCTCCAAACAACTGAACGCTACGTGATCCACATACTCGATCGCCTATTACCCCCGCCCCCAGCCTAGCCTAGGGCGCGTTTTCTATTTTATACCGCCACGGCCATGCTGTGAGCGAAGCGAGCGCTTCCATTATTTCCGTCTTTTTTTCTTTCTCTTTCGACCTTTTTCCCTCTACTTTCTCCTCGTGTCATCGTTTGTTCTGCGAGTTCCGTTCTTCAATTATTTCCCCGGGAAGAGAGTGGGAGACGCGCTCCGAATTCAAGAGGTTTGTCCTCGAATCGGAAGAGAATCTTCGATGGCAATCAATTCTTTAATCCACAAGTGACGTCTCCATCTTTGTCGTCTCTGACTTGACGCAACGATTTCCGCAACCCCCCTCCCTACTCTATCCACGGAACGCGACATGAGAAAAGTTGAATGGGAAGCTCGTGAAAAATGAATGCATGCCTCGTTCAAAAATGTATGTTGGAACTTGCCTGAGGAAACTGGAAAGAAAAAGACCTCTGGATGAATTTGTGATGTTAAGGAATTTTATATCGCTGATACTAAATAAATACTCTTTATAGCCCACTTTCAACTTTCGTAAGCTAAGATTAAACTAAGATTTTGTATTGATGTGGTTTTGTTGCATCTTGCAAAAGCGTGGAGATATGTCATTGTTGAATAGAAATTAATCATTCTAGCGCATCACTTTGTGCTAATCATAGTCAATGCCATTAGTAAACCGAGAAGAGATTTAGCAATCGATTTCCAGCTTTTTTCACCACGTAATGGTTCTAGAAGGAATCACTTCTAAATCATTTTCACATTATGTTCACCTATGATGGCTTTTCAAAAAGTTATGGCCGCTATTCGAACTCGGCAACGAATATTGTGGAAAATAACAATCCTTTTTACTGCCCTCTGTTTCCAATTCTTTTTCAAATAATTATAAATAACTTCTTCTTCAAGTGCATAAATATTTAATATGATATTGAATTGGTACAGTAAATGAGGTTTGCGACAAGATGTGAAAATTGAATTTTGTGGAATACAGCCCTAAAAAAACCGTCTAGATCGTGTAAATAAAAGTGGGAGAGGAGGTGTTTATGCATGTACAGCTCGGAGAATAAATATGCTCCATGTCAGCTTTCTTCAAACCCATCTCATTAGGCATGGTAGTGTAAATCCTGAATTATAAAATAATATTTTCCGTCCCTCTTAAATATGGCTTCAGAGATAGCTTTTGAGGGGTCAAAGAGACGATATCACTTCCCATTATTTTCTGAATCACATGTTCTGTCTCCATTGCTTTTCGGGTTAGCTGCGTCGAAGTTGAGTTCTGATGACGTTTCGTGGCCTATGCTGGTCACATCTTTAGGTCAGGTCTGAGTGCCGATAGATTTTTCCACTGCAAAACCGCGCCGAGAGGCGCGAATACTCGATGTGCACGTGAGCCTTGGCTCACCCCAACCAGCATGTTTAAAATAATAATTAACAATTGCGCACGTTTTCTTTTATTGGTATATGATGTTGTTTGTGAGAAAGAGAAACTTAAAACTGGAATTTGCTATTACTTGATGCAATTAAAATTCGGAATAGCATATGATATATTTTTTTCTTTAGTTGGAATAATTTTTTTATATCAGTTGTTTATTTTTTTACCCTTTTTTGCTTCATTATTATTATATTCATTAGTATTTGCTGATATGAAGAATTAGCAACACCTTTTTTGGCCCGCTATACATAACATACTCAGTGTGGCCTACCGGTGGCTAGAGCAATCAGCATCGAGGACCTCGATTTTTGGGGTTCTCTTTTGCGTATAAAGGCCTGTTTACACGATACATTAACACGTACGGGTTAATGTCTAAATGTATGAACGCATGGACGAACACGAAAATACACCGTGTAACCACCCAACTTGTGCTAATGCATGAACGGAAAATAGAACCTGTTCTAATTTGGTTCATGCATTCGTACATGTTCCGTTCTGGTCCACCAAAACCATTCACGCAAACGTCCATTAACTTCTACGTGTTAATGTACCGTGTAACCAGGCCTTAATTCTTTTCCAGGTAGTATTTAAGGTGTGTCCATCATCTTCATTGAATTTTTCTGCTGATTTTTCGATTTCAATAGCCTCACGAATGATGCAAGGAAAATAAAATCGTAATTTGGCCATGACCTTTGATTTCTCAATTATGATCTTATGCCCGGAATTATTGAACGCATATTCTGCTCCTTAGTAGTTCATACTCACACCGTCCCTTTTCCCATAGTTTATTCCGTATTTACAACAGTCATTAAGTTTGAAACACGGAAAAAAGGGATGGAAATCTAATCCCTGGAGCTATCGCGGATAATGATCGCAAGAAACGGTCATTTTTCCCGCTCTCACTGGAGCTGGGGAGGGCCTCCCCCCCTTCACACCACTCCATTCACTCTTCGCCTCCAAATGGCCTTGAGAGTACATATCAGTTACGGAAAGGGTCTGGAAGAAGAGAATCCGTCATACCGCTTTCTACCAGTGAAGGTCATTGTTTCACAGGATGAGTGATCATGAGCAAGCAGTCCAGTCAATGTCAATCCAGCCAATATATACGAGGCCTCTTAAATTATAACATTACCATTGCCAATTAAAATTATGCCATTAAGATGGCCTTTTCTGGTCACAATGCCAGTTCTTACAGTTTTTTCTGCCGTCTGTTCCTTAATGATCGTTTTTTTCGGTGATACCTAACCTATTTAAATTGGTTAAAAGGAATATCAAACAGCTCTTTGCTCCCAGGCTTTCTGAGTGTTGCAAGGTGTTGACTAATGGCTTCAGCTATCACATTTTTGCTATTAGTAAGCGGCACTCATCACCATCCTCATCCTCATTCCTCATCACCATTAATTTTTTACTCCACAAATATCCCCAAAAATTATAGGCATAGAGAATGTTTGCTGCACTGTAATTGATAGTAAATTTAGTGTTACCACAATTTTTACTAGGGTTACAGACGGTTTGAGAAGGGGTAATCGTATTTTATATAGTATTTCTGTCTCATTCACCCTAAGTTTTCGTATAAATCAGTCAGCCAGTCGGTGGTTGGAAGTGGGTTTTATAATATTTAGATGTATTTTCCTGTGCTAATATCTGGAGCAATTGCCCTTGGTAAAATCTGAAAATTGAGATTCATCCATATATTGTAAAATACACCAAAGGATGAAGTTTGCCATTAAAAATGTTTGACATAGCCGGGGTATGAACCCGGATCTCCCGATTTCCGGTCAGGTGTGTTTGCCAATAACACCACCGAGCCATTTTCTGAGAGCGAATTTCGGGATGAGTTTTACCGAACAAGATGTTGACGTCACAAGCCCACACTGTAGCATATGTAGCTAGGGTCGTGCTTACTAAGCCACTGTCAGAGTGAAAAACCCCTATTTTGTCGCAGGTCGGCGACGACGAATTTCAAATCACTGCAGAAAAAAGTGACTTTGTTCGCAGTCACGTGCACGGGTGCAAAGTCAAATACACCAAAGGATGAAGTTCGCCAGTAAAAAATTTTTGACTTAGCCGGGATGCCAGCTAAGACACTTACTAAAAGACTGCTATACATTTTTGCGCGTGACTGCGTACAAAGTCACTTGTTTCTGCAGTTCATATATTGTTAAATGCGATTATCATACGATGTTTCGTGAAAAACGGAGAATTTAAGAAACATACGCGATCGAGTTGACGTGGACCTAGCAAACACTGCAAACTTAAACACTTACTCCCATTTGAAGAGAGAGAAAATGGCATTCGCCATCTTACTCACCGAAATTTAATCGCTGTCATCACATCCGCGTGCCAGAGTCCACATTGGTCCACCGAATTGCATTCTGAACCATGTTCATCGGATATCTAGGTGGAGTAGCGTCTAGGGATGTGGAATGTGGATAGCCGCACGGTCCTCGTGTACCTACCCGTCGCCGTGGAAACGCACTTCCGCAAAATTATGTGATTTCGTAGTGAGTGGCAGGGGGTGAAGGCAAAATTGTGCGCTGGATTTGCACGACTCGGCAGCCGTCACGCCGTGCACTTGCAACGCATTCACGGGCCACACGGGCTTCTGGGCCCGCTCACTCCATGCACGTCGCCACGCTTAGTTTGTGCCGCGTTATGCTTGTCGCGTGTTTGACCCGTGCATACACTTGCCGTGTGTGCACTCGTGACTACACATACGGTTGGCTTTGAAATCTGAAATTGTATTTCGAGAATCCCAAAGTCTTTTCACGCGGAAACCCGGTTTAGAATATTTGTTCAATGAACTCTTGTTGTTAAAAATGAAGCATTAGAAATATGACAATACTTACGATTCCATGAAAAGAGGTTATTGGGAAAGAACTTCCGAATTCCTTCCTCTAAAGTATTTGTCTTGGCTTTGAACATGGTACGAAATAAAAAGGATCAGGGTTGGAGGTTACTTTCATTTTTCAGGCATGACTTTCGCATCCTAACTCATTTTATTGTAAAAAGTAATTAATTTGCCATAATAGTAATAGTAATAATAATAATATAAATAATTAATATCGTAATTAATTGATAATATGAAAATAATGCATATGTAACAATGAGTTTTTTTAACACTCACCATTTTATCTGTTTCCAGTTGCCAGAATCCAAATAAGAGTATTAGCAATGATAATTCGGATTTCTAAAGTTGAGGCTTATTTAGATTTGCCCTAAGAATGCACCGGCATGTCCTAGATTGCTAATATTTACACGAGCCTAGTACTCCCTCCAGAGCAGCATAAAAAATCCATGCATTCATAAATATTTTACTGGGAAATTCATGGAAATTTTGGTGACCGCAGGCTTGTATTAAGGAAAATGTAGAAAGAAACTATGAAAACAATGGGTCGCAGAAAAGGATCATCCTCGGGACATCGGTACGGCAATCAAAATCCGAAACTACTGTACTAGGGCAAGATATTCTAACGACTTTTCTGGGGGGAATAAATTTGAACTGCTAACTCTTATTTGGGTTTTTGCCTTAACTATTAGTTAGATACACAACCGCATGGACTATGACACTACTAAGTTTGATTGAATTCTGATTTCTAACACTCCACATGTGAGGTACCTTTTTAAATTTACAATTGCAACAATGATCATTTGATCACTTTTTGCAGAGGGAGCTTTGAACGAGATAGAATCAGGTTGTTGATAGTGGCTTTAGGTTTTATGGCTTGTTCAGAAGATAATGGGATTTTAGTTTTTCGAAAAAATAGTTATTTATTCGAAAATTTAGTTATTCATTTGTCTACATTAATACTGTTGCCTTCAAAATAGTGCCCATTATATATTCGTTGGATTAGATGCTCATAAATATTTCTTTTAATTGTTTTTACATTTAATCGGTTGTTTATGTTATGGAACGTCCGGGGCGTTCATATTCAACTTCTTCACGGCCAACTTCTTCTATTTACTCAAACGTTTAAAACACTCGTAAACTCTTTTTTTTTACTCATATCAGACTCACCATAGGCCTTTGGAAAAATGTCACACACTTTATTTGCTGATAATTTTATTTCTTTTTAATCATTCTTTGATCAATTTCTTATAACAAACGAAAATAGACGAGCTCTTAAAAACAAGTCTAACCTTAGCGGCTGCTACGGTCAAAGTAAAAAATTAATACAGCCTGAAATTGTATCATATTTCACAGGCATTCATATCCATACAAAAATGATAAAAAAATTATAATCGGACTCTGCAAAACCTCTAAATTTTTAATTTCCCGTTATCTTATGAACACACCTTCAGTCTCCTAAGATTTCTTTTTTGAGTTATTTGGCAAAAGCGAAGACTATTGAGAGCAGGTGAACTTGCAAAGTGACTGAAGGTAAAAAAATCTACTTACGCATGTGAAAAAGACTTACTATAAAATATATATTTGTTTTTCTTTGGAATTTGGATTCTTATTCACCCTTTGTTTTTCACTTTGCCGTGGCGGCTCACAATATGAGCGCTAAAGAAATTTCGTAATATATTTAAGGCATTATTTCCTTCCTAAACTACCGAATACAGCTCATATTGGTTATTTTATATCGGGGTATTCAACGTAATAATTAACTTCACGTATACGAATAACCGTGCCCTGGATAGGGGAAACCTACCCATGCGGGACTCGAACCCGTAACCTCTTGCCTAACATGCGAGGACTTTACCCCGGCTCCACAGAGGCCGGCAAATGCATAAATAATTCTCCCTCTTTTTTACGCCTAGCCGTTTCCACTCACAACACATGCGCTGCAGAAATTCCATAAAACATTTAAAGCATTGTATATAATGTAGGTGTTATTGTAATTAGTGCTCTCATGGAATTTGCGTTTGACATGGCATCCTGCGAGGCTGAGTGAAGATGCGGTAATTGGAATTCCGGGTGTGGAGCTAGTAAACGCTTAGATTCCCTTGCATCCCGAAGGTAGGCACTGCATCCGTCGAGTGATTCGCGGGTTAAATAAACGAGCAGGATAGTAGCGGCGGCTCGGCGTCGGAACACCTTGTTCGTCGAAATGTAATGTGCATAATTTGATATCGATCGCTGCCGAAGGGATCCACTGTCACCGCTCTGAGAAAGACTTTTGCAATGCCACGTACCTTCGTCTGCTCTAGAGGCGCTTGGATTCGCTCCAATTATCCCGCTCGTTGTGATGAGTGCATATCTATCTCTCTGTCACTCCACTCGTTGTCTGTCTGCGGACCGGAGGCGGTGCTTTGCTAATAGATCCCCCGAAGGAGTATTTGCAGGAGTAAGGATGCTCTGACTGGGTCAGCAGGATAAAAAATCCGAATGCTCCGACAAAACATATAATGATAATAGTGCTAGTTATGTTAGTAATTAATATGGTCTCGGAGTATAGGTGAGGGAAATTAAATGCAAAAAAAGTTTTTCTACGTTTCGATATTTTCTTATATATTCATCAGGGCTTATTCGCACTTTGTTTCAGATCGGTAAAGATATAAGAAAATTTCTTAAATAGGGGAAATATTTTTGCATTTCATTTCCCTGACCTATACTACAAGAATATATTTTAATAATTACATAACCTGAGGCCAATTGAGGGCATCTATTTATGAAGTAGTATGAATAATAATGATATTAATAATTAATACTAAATACATACTGACTGGCAAATACAGGAGATATTTTCAGTTAATAGAAACAATTCAACGCATCAAATCTGGTTGTAAGTTGTTAGCCAGTACAGAATATCTAAATGGGCATGTTCAAGTAGCAAAAATTATTCATGAAAAATTTGCGTAACAGTAATAATTAGTAGATACTAAGAGCCCCGAATTATGAATGCGATCCCGAAACTGTGCTTGAAAACAGTTCATATAAACTCTATTACGATTTTTCGATCCAAATAGACAATCATCGTCCATAATAGACCAAATATTATGTTGATTGAGAAGAAAAATAGAACTTTTTACATGGTTGATATTGAAGTACCACTCTCACATAACACCGAAAAGACGATAGCTGGAAAAATGAACAAGTACAAATAATTGGCAATAGAATTAAAAAGAAAATTGAATGTTGAACAGGTTTTTATAATTTCTATTGCCATCTAATCCACCTAAATATATTGAACTGTAAAAGGCTATAATAACCTCAACTTGCCCCATCACGGAAAAATTTTTCAAGCTACAACGTATTGCCCGCAAAGAGAGAAAAATAGCCGAATATGAAAATTTAGCGGATGAAATAAAAAATATATTGAAGTTAAATTTAAGTATGCCGGGACAAGCCAAGGTGATATCTGTACGGAGTTACGCGCAATGCACAAACTGTGAAAAATATTACGTTAGCATTAACCTGTAAATAATACCTGCAAATGGAGTAATATTACATGTATTTTAAAAATGGAGTAAAAATCTCGGAATTGAAACGATTTTAATCAAACCTAGGCAAAAATCAGCGTTGATCCAAACTTGCCATATTTTGAGGAAATTCCTGATCCAATAAAAATATGATGATGTTGGATTGGGTGAATTCCCTTACCGTTTTGGATCTATCGTTGAATATATCCATAGGATTAGTGGAAAGTTTTCATTTGGTGGCTAAACGCTGAGATTTTGCAATAAATCGATTAATAATAAATAAATAAATTTATTCCTTTGGGTTAAAAACCCATTGAAGTTAGGCAAAACATATCAGATATTCCTCCGACAATTTCTTCAACACAAAAATGTACATACATTATTTGTACATGCAAACAGCACATTCTTTTTCAATTGTAGATTGATATTTTTAATACAAAAAATATCTTTATTCAAAATTTTTTTTTCGCATGAATGACAGACATTTAATTTCCTTGGATGTTTCGTTTCATAAGTTGGTGGCAGCGATTAACTTGCGGTACACGGTTGTTGATGAATGGGGGGGTACGTGAAGACTCCCCACGACATCAAGTATTGATCCTCTAATGAAGCAATTATTCTCAGGCAGTGTTACGATAGCTAGTTATTCAGGGCATATTCAGAGCTACGTGAAGAATTTTTGAGGACCAGATGACTATTTTAAAATAATTACGGTTACAATGTGGATGTCAACATGGAGCAAATTCATTAGGTTACCTTCCACCTTAGGTATCCTTCCATTTATAAGTAACGTGAACTATTTGTATGGTATGGTATTTTGAGGAGGCGACCCACGGCTAAGGTAATTTTCGCTAAGTGGTAAGGGTAGGGAAGAAAGGGTGTAGAGAAACTCGGCGTCGGAATTGGCGTGCTCTTAACGAAAGGCGCCAAGGACACCAGGACTTTACGTACCATCCAACGGACAGGGTGCTTTAGTGAAGTGCCCTAAAAAACATTCAAATTCGGATCGCGCAGTCTCTAAAAATCTCTGACGCCTCCGGGATTCGAACCCGAGGTGGGATTTCCCCCAACCCTGAACGATGTGGCTTAGTGTAGGGTGAGCGTTACCGTAACCCACTCATATCAATTTCCTGGTGGAATCACTGAGTGTGATGATGGAAAATTTTTATCTATCTAAATGAAAGAAATCTGAGTCTTCAATAAAATCTTCTCTGGAATAGATACCGCAGAAGGATAAAAAGATTAATTCGTTAAACATCAAGTTTTATGAAAATGTAACTTTTTGAGTTTTATTACATGTTAAACGGCCGGAAAAAGAATAAGCCGAGTGATGGAGAAAGGGATTCGATTCCCGTCCCTGGAGTCATCGCATGAAGCGATCATTTTTCGCCACCATTGGAGCAATTAATGGAAGTATCGCTAAAAAGGGATCGAAAAGATGATGGTGTCATTCAAGCTTTAGTTAATTGTATCACGAAATAGCGCGGCAACACAGATAACAATTGGTTGTATGCGGGGAATGGACGGGTGCCTATTGTGTCTGGCCGTGAATACAGCTCCTTATTCCGCAGTTTCTTTGGGGTGAGCTGGATCTTAGAACTCTCAAATGGAACTCTGGAATTGCAGCGACAGGCACGGATGCGGTATCTGGCTCAGAGGACGGCATGGGAGCCGAGCCGCGGAAGCAATGATCGTGCGGGAGGGCTCTCACAGAGCGAGTGAATATTAGGTTTGCTATTAAAGCAGCACGTGCACCTCAACACTCATAAATTCTATTTCTTATCACCTTCCAAAATAAGGTTTTGATAAGATTCAGGATTTGAATGCAGGAGTTTGCTCTGGATAAAATCATGGACTCAACATTCTGGGCATTTGCGCCATGCCAGAGGCACCCAAATATCGCGAAAAGCAATTTTAAGCACAGTTAATTTCAACAATATTCCTACCCACAACTGGAAAAAATGCTAAAAAATATGCCTATCGATTATGATTAGCATTATTCTGTGGTCTTTATCTCAACCACATCATTTGGCTGTGCTTAAAAATCTATATGCTTTCTTTTAGCCTTAGAAATGATGTTACTCTGTATATTTAAGAAAATTATCAATGGTTGCATTTAGTACTCTTGAGCGGCCTCTACATACTAAATAAGCCACACTAATGTCTGTGCATTCATATACCGGGTGTTTATAAATGAATATCGGGGTTTTAACGCTTTATAATATTTTTACATTATACTTATACCCTAGTTATAAATTATATGACAAATGAAAGAGCAACACAAACAGTTTTGTTTTTTTTTAGCAACAATGCGTATGTGCGTGAAACGTTTCCGCCGCGATCCGCTAGAAAGCGGTAGTAACAAATATGGCGACTAGTGAACAGAAAGAGTTATATGTTTTGCAGTTTGCAAAGATTGAATCTGTCCAAAGTGCTGTGGCATTTTTTATTGTTCCCCCCCCCCAAAAAAATTTCTGGTACCCCTCCCCCCCAGAAATTCCTCGAACTTCCTCCGAACTTATCCGCAGAACTTAGCGCGAAAAGTCCTTAGCGGGAGAAGTTCTGCGGTTTCGCAAAGGTTTTTCGCGCAAAGGCCCTGTAGCAAAAGGCCCTGTCTCGCAAAATCCTGTCTCCGGAAAATGCTGCCTCCGGAAAGCAGCATCCGAAAGCAGCACCGAAGCCAGCACTGAACCCAGCACCGAACCCAGCCTACCTGCAATCCAAGAATATATATAGGACTACTAGGATATACTACTAGGATATATAGGACTACTGCGGAGGAATACTTACTCCTTGGCAAGCAAGGGGAAATCGGTTCTAAGGCCTTAGTATTGCACTTTGGAGTGAGAAGTTTTACCATTGTCCTATCACAACTCTCTTTCCCTCCAACACCTCACCCCACTATCTCCTTCCCCTCCATGTGTTCCAATGAATATCCCTCTGATTCGACTGACGTCTCAAACCCAGAGGTTGAGGGGAGAATTCTGGGTGGTATGCTGTTGACTCAAACCCAGGGGATGATGTTTTGCGGAGCTGCCGGTCAACAGGGGCAGTGGGGCAGTAGATGAATTCGCCTTGGGTACCCCCTCCGCTGCTTGGAAAAACCCCTCCCCTCAAATCCTGTCTCGTCTTGCAATAGGCAAGCTCTCTCGTGCTCGAGACCTGGTCGTGGACGCATGTCTAGTGAGACATGGAAAATTTAGAGCAATTATTCCGCTGGTATTTAGCTGGTAATGTTTCCTTTAGGATCATGAATTATTATCATTGTTTTCTGTAATACTTCTGATTTTGAATACTCTACTTGGAATAGATTTTGAACGAAAATACTCGTAAATTTTTGTGCAACCTTTTTCTTTTGAGCTGATTTTCTTGTTTGTGGAGTCTTTCCCTGATCCAGCTTGTGACCGACGGTTGGAGTATTTCCCTATGTCTGGGCTTACGTGAACAATCAACTAGATTTACGACGTAACGCCACAGTGCGTTCCCCATTAAATTCGGTCGTTATCCGCCAAGTGACAATAACATCCGTAGGTGGTATCATCAGTTTGAAGATACAGGCTGCCTCTGTAAATGGAAGAGCACGGGACGACCAAGAGTTAGCGAAGAGACTGTTGAGCAAGTGAGAGAGTCTTTCACTCGTAGCCCAAAGAAATCAGTCCGAAAGGCTAGTCGTGAATTAGAAACTCCTGTGTCGACTGCTTGGAAAGTTTTAAGGAAACGCTTACAACTACGTCCTTACCGTTTACAGTTATTACAGGCCTCTAAAGCCTACACACCACGAATTACCTGCCTACTTCACCATGGAAATGTTGTTTCATGACGATGATGATTTTCTGGATCATGTTGTCTTCAGTGATGAGTCGACCTTTCACCACAGTGGGCATGTAAACACTCATAATGTGCGGATCTGGGGTTACTGTGCAACTCACGTTGCACAATAACTACAGATTCAGTCTTTGAAAACTGTAAAACAAACGCTCTCTGTTCTCTAGTCGCCATCTTTGTTACTACTGCTTTCTAACAGGTCACGGCGGAAACATTTCACGCACATGTGCATTGTTGATAAAAAAAACAAAACTGTTTGAGTTGCTTTTTCATTGGACATATAATGTATAACTGCGTTAAAACCCCAATATTCATTTATAAACACCATATATATCACTGTAGGAGGTGGGATTTTAGTTTTTTTTTAATCTGAACTGCTGTTAAGCAATGGGCTAATGAACCAATTTCCTGAAAGAGAACTGAAAAATTATTTCCGTCAATTTATGCGTGGATAATAGTTGCTTTCCAAAGTGTACAGTATTTCAGGCAAATATTAAGGAAAGATAGTAGTAGAATTCGGACGGTTGGGGAAATGACGTCACAAGCCACGCCAAGTAGCTGGTGTATTGTATGCTACGGCATTCGTTGGTGCTGAACTGAAGTAAACGCAACTGATACGCAATCTATGGCTTCTGTAGTTCAAAACAAGTGGTGCTTTGTGCAGATTAGCAATAGTTCATGAAAGAAACTCGCTTGTCCCCTTATAAGTATATACATGCGTAACATACTCACTCATGTATAATAATTCTCCACCACTTCCAGAAGAGCTGGAGTGCTGAAGGGGACATGTGCAAGTGCTGTATAGGCTACTTACCATAAGCTAACATAAAAACACAATTATTTTACGATATAAATTTTTGTTAATTTAATTCCGCTACCGAAAAAAAAGTTGCGGATGCGGAGATTATAGGGCTATTAGTGTAATATCGCACGCGGCGAAAGTAATACTGAGGGTATTGAACAGATGAATGGAGGCGTGGGTAAAAGAGTATTTGGGCGAAGATCAGTTTGGTTCTAGAAAAGGAAAGTCAACTCGTGACGCAATGGCAATAATGAGGTCCCTCGTGGAGAGGATCCTAGAATACGACCAGGACGTGTATGCTTGTTTCGTGGATTTTGAAAAAGCATTTTATAGGGTGAACTGGATAAAGTTAATGGATATACTCAGGAGAATAGGCGTAGATTGGAGGGGTAGGCGACTGATTCGTAATCTGTATATGTCCCAGAATGCGCAAGTGAGGGTAGCGGAAGGAGAATCTAGGTGGGCAAGAATGGGCCGAGGGGTGAGGTAAGGCTGTCCTCCATCGCCGCTGCTCTTTAACGTGTACGCTGAAGAGATGGTTAGGGAAGCGTGGGATTAGTTAGAAACTGGAGTAAAAGTGGGAGGAATGATGTTCAAATCAGTGAGATTCTCGGATGACCAGGCGTTTAGTAGCCAGTTAGCGAGGGCGCTGCAGGCTCTAGTAGATGCTTTAGACGAGCGGTACGAAGAGTATGGGATTAGGATTTATCACAAGAAGACCAAGGTAATGCGGTTTTGTAAAGTATCGCGAGCGAGGAATGTTATGCTCAAGATAAAAGTAGGTGGGGAGAAGCTTGAGCAGGTAGATCAATTTAACTATTTAGGCAGCATATTACAGGAAAACGGATACAGTAGTAAGGACGTACGAAAGCGAATTGTATTACCAAAGGAGGCGTTCACGAACAGGAAGCAGCTTCTGAGAGGATCGTTATGTAAAAGTTTAAAGAAAAGGTTAGTGAAGAATTTGATTTGGAGTGTAGCTCTCTACGGTGCGGAAACGTGGACACTGAAGAAAGAAGACGAAGGAAGATTGGAGGAATTCGAGATGTGGGTATGGAAAAGAATGGAGATGGTGAAATGGACGGAGAGGAAAAGGAACGACGAAGTGCTGGACATGGTGGGTGAGGAGAGTCAACCTTTAGATGAGATACGGAGGAGACGGAAGGTTTGGGTGGAGCGAGTACATAGCGAGGAGGGGATGTTGAAAACGGTTTTAGAGGGTAGAATGTTAGGTAAACGAGAGAGGGGAAGGAAGAGATTAGGATTTTTAGATAGATTAAAAGGGAGTAAGTCTTACAGTAAATTAAAGTAGTCAGTGCTGGAGGGAAGGGGAGGCTCCCAGCTCACTTCTTGAATACTCCATGAAAACCTACCTTAATCGGTAGAATACTATAATAATAACCCCATTAACCTCTATGCATTCAAAGAGCCAGGAGGAATATCGAATGGCGTAAGCTGAAGAGATCGCGGTGAGTTTTATTCCTTCGAGTTTCTTTAAATCTCCGCCTCCACATTCGGCCGAATCCTAAAAAAAAGGCACCCCAACCTTAATCCCCAATCGGAACGAATGGAATTCGTAGCTCTGGAGTGCGTGCGCTCCATTCGCCCATCGCCTCTCTCCACTTCTGCCTCTCGTTCTCTCTAAATTTTACTCGATTCATTACTTTTGCCCTTTCTCTCGTCCATTCGTCTATTGAAGAATTTAGGGACGAAACCTTTCGGCTGGAATACGCGAAGTGGGAGAGAACATTTTGTGACTCAATTGAAAGTGACTTCAACTTCGGGTTCCGTTGGATGCCCCTTGAGAAAACAGAAGGGAGTCAGGAAATTATAGGATAAGCATTAGGACAAATGAACGAGAGGAGATTAAGTGAAGATTGGAGAACCTAAAAAAGATTTAAGGTTCAGTATAAGAAATTAAATCTTTAGTAGGTTCTCCAATCTTTGAAAAATCTCCAATCGTCTACTCATCCAGGTCATTATCCTAATTATTATTACGTCTCAAAGGGAATAAACACACCAAACTTCCGTTCACATCTATTTCCTCAAGAGGTTACCCACGCAACCGATCTTGAGGTTACTTTCAATAGGGTAGTTTCCTTCATCAAAGAAAACGAAAGGCATTGATTGCGATTCGTTACCCACCATTAGTGTATTCGTAATACACAAATTATTTGGTTTTTGAAATACCGGTTTAGACGAATGGCAAGGGTCAAATTTTATCCTCATTTGAAAAAGGCCAGATTGGCGCCCATGCGATTCCACTCCGCATGACGTCACAGGGACCTAGTTTCTACACGAGAGAATAGGAGTTATACATCGTCTGAGGTTACCAATGCATGCATGAGGCACAGAGCTCAGGAAAACATGTCTTAATAATCACCTATTAAAACTGGCTAAGTTCGGAAAGTTTTCTTCGTTTGATAAGGTGTTAATAAACCTTTTTTAAGCCAAGCGCTACCATCCAGCAAGGTACTCAGCTATCCGCTAGCATCCTGCGACGTATCAGCGCTATGCCTCGCCTCAAGGTCACCTCACCGGGCGGGAGGGGGAACCAGAAATACGACGTACGAAGATATTTCCCGGCATTCATACTTAAGCGTCGCGTTTTCGCGCGCTTGAAAATTTTCACTTTTCATTTAATCGCGAAAAATAGATGTTGTCATTTAAAAATCTAAAAGCATGAAATACGTACTCCAGGAGTAATAAACTTTCGATTAAAGCAATAAAAAAATAATAGGAAACCACCCTATTAAGTTTCAACATATATTTTCTTTTTATTACATATTCCAGCATATATAATGCAGTTGGAAAGAAGAGCGTAGGAATTTGGGGGTATTTATAGAAATGAATCACTCATCAATTACCTTAAGATTGGAGATTAAGTAGCTGAAAATTAATTGCAAATACCAGAACTAAGGCTAGAAAGGGCTTATAGTGATCGTTTTCAAACTGTTCGGTAGTATGAATATCGTTTTGAAATGAGTCAGGTAGCTTATTTTTATCATTATGGGAAATTACATAAGTCTATTCGACCTCCTAATACAGTCCCTAATTTCTCGCTACTCATCGAAATCTCTTACCTTAATATAATGAAGAGATGAAGGCAGTTATGTCTTTAGACTGTGCAATTGGAATAGTTAATGCCTTTCGTTCATGTCTTTTGAAACAACTTGGGGAATATTGGTCCCACGTGTGTATCGTACTTATTTGCTGCTACAAATCAAGTCATGAAGTATTCCACGTATTGGAAATGTCTCGGCTTGTCCTGCAAAGTGAAGACCTCGAGATATTTGAAATCCATGTTTAAAATACAATCGCTAATTTATCCACTATCGCTACGATTACAACTAACAATAATGATAATAGCTTAGCACACATCCCGTACCTTCCAGGCCATTTACTCGTGGCTTGGCAACGCCCCATGCCGTCTTCGGTCGTGTTTCTTCGATTTCTTCCCAAAAAACTGGGCCACTCCACGTGCGTTCAGCCTCAAACTTGCCCTTGGCCTTATTGATGTCGCCTAAGGACACACTGTGACTGAAGGATAGGAAATCTTGGTTTGACCATGTCCGTGGCCAGCTTCGCCCGCCTTGAAGGAAGATCTTGGCTCCTTCCTGCTGATATCGGCTCACACACAAATTATAATTTAAAATTATCCTTTGCTGTCTATTATGACTGATTTTAACACGACGAATATAACAAAATAATCACGAATTTAAAAAAGTCGCCATTTTCGTCACTGATGACAAAGCAATGGCTGCAACAGGTAAATTTTCCTTGCGTGATCACTTGTCTTGTTTGTCCATCTTTCGAAATATTTCAATGAAATGCGATTTTTAGTCTGATTGAACGACCTCCTCTCGTTCCACATTGATCGGAGTAACACGTTTGATAACTTTACTTACCTACATTTTACTGACAAAATTTGGCACCTCTAAAGTATCGTAAAATGTCACAGAACATTAATTTTGTAAAAGCAATGTTCTTAATTATGTCTTCATTGCAGATACTGGAGTCAAAATTTGAATACAATTTTTACTTATTTTTTTTCTTCCCTATTCAACCAAATTTCGTCTAACAGCTGACATTACTAGGCGTTGATGATGTCCATTTCTGGACGAAACCGGCTTGTAAAAAAGGATATTTTTAAGTAGAAACCATGTTAAAAATCAATTAACACTCAAGCATCTGTCATCAGAGGGTTGGGACCTAATGTATTCAAATTCCTAACTCATCTTCGAAAAGTTCTCTCACTTAAGAACTTACATAGTACACTTTACAGCCTTTCGTTGTAACCACCGGAGTTTTCAATAAATTTTCCAGTTATAATCTTCAATGGCGCCTCTAAAAGAGCTTTGATCTAATGAATGGAAACTTATTTACTTTTATGACCTGATATTTTAGCTTATCCTTTCACCAGGTTTGTCGCTGAATGGAAAATTCCAAGTCCAGGTCTCTGATGCTCATGTGAGTGCCCGTAGGGTGTCTTTCCGTGGGATTTAAATTATGAATGAAGAATTATATTCATGAACCACGATTTTTAAGAAGATTATCTATCCAGGATTACGGCAAAACCGTTCAATATCTCATTTGCATTGAAGGATAAACCATATTGCTTTTGAATCTTTCCCTACAGTTAAAAATGAATTTGTTTAGCCTCTCATGCGCTTAGGAAGCATAAAGACCAAATAAAAGCCCAGATGTAGTTTTCACGTAGTTTTCTGGTGAATTAATTTGTAATTTCCTACTGACGGTGTATTTGCCCACCATAATTACTTCCATTTTCTCGTAAAAATGAATTTTTAGAGTGTTCGTTGCACTTTACTGCACATAGTTCGGTCTTTTGGGATAGCCTGAAAATCTTACTGGAAGAAATTCTCAGGTAAGAGCCAATCATAATGAATCCGATAAAAATTCATAGTAATTGCAATAATTCTAAAAATTGTTGCCAAAGAAATCTCTGGTCTTTTCCTTGTTTCATGGCTCACAGAACATTTTAAAGCACCATCGGCGTAGCACGCATGCACAGCAATATTTTTTAGGAAGCATTGAAGGTGTGAATTTTCCACTATCAAGTCCCCAATGTCCCTATTTAAAGGCTTCGTTGCAAGGTGCAGGGAGAACTGTCTAAGGGAAGAAGGACTTCCTTTGGAACCGCGAATTTCGGCCGAGGAATATCCGATGAAGTGATTAGTGCGCGGAGGAACGGCTCGTCAAGGTCTAGCCGAGGGAAACGACCAAGATCCGCGTTGCACCTGTATTGCGGCCTGTCATTGTCACCCTCTCATTAGTGGGCTGCCTCACTCACCTCACTACCGTCATCAAAGCATACCTCACCCTCTCCAAATTGCGATTCATTGCGAACAACCTTCCCGTATTGGATCTCGTAATAGCAGAGAATCTGGAGGCAGTGTGGTGCTTGAGGGAGATGACCGACAGCTGAGGCCATTTTCATGAGGTGTTTTTTTTCTCAATGAGGGAAGCATTAGCGGATACAGAGAAAACTCAAGGGGGGGGAGCATATAAGATATCTTGATCTGCGTATACTTTATCGTAATAAAAAACAATCAAGTCACATGCAGAGCTTCAGAAATTTTTAATTAAAGTGATCATGCACATGTTCAAGATAATGCCATCTCATGATATAAAAAAGTTACAATTGTGGTTCTGCTATGTTTTGCAATACGGGTGGCCCCGCCAAAGGGGGGCCGCGCGCCCCCTGCGCCCCCATCTGCATCCGCCACTGGAGGGAAGGGTAGGGAAGGAAGCGCGTCGAGAAACCCAACGCCGGCATTATCCTACTCACAAGAAAAGGCGCCAAGGGGACCACGGCTCTCCCGACGGGCTCAGTATTGCGCTTAGTGTGTCCTGCAATCAACAGTCAAGCATGGATCGGGCAGTCACACCGCCTCCGCCGTGATTCGTACCCAGGCTCACGGGGAGGAAAGTCACCGCACTAACCACAATACCAACCTGAACCCCTGTCGACTGATTATCTTAGAGAAAGTCGAAAGAAAATTATTGCAGGAAAAGTACAACATGTGATGAAATACCATACTAGTCATTAAAAAAACATATTTTGAGTGTGCATTTTAGATACCCGTATTTTTACTTGGATTCGAGGGAGAAAATAGTCCCCAAATAACCGACTAGGAGGCTGCGCGCTAGAATTAGATTGCTTGAACAGTTGAGAATATGTCTCTAATGGATACCTATTTTATCACCACGGAGAACATAATATTAGAGCCCCACTATATTTCCAGGTCCGACAAAAGCGATAAATTAAAAGAGGTATTTAGCCGAACGGATAGATTTGGGAATTCGTTTTTTCCCCGAACCATAAAGGACTTTAATAAATGTTAGTCGTAATTTTCTTTAAGCTTTTGCTTTTCATGTGTAAACGGCCGGTGTCCTAAAACCCCCAGCCACACGCCTTTTAGGCATCTTGCGGGGTAGTATATAGATGTAGTTGTAGATGAAGTTAGATTTTGACTTGCCGTTGCCTTCATATTTTAATGAATCAAAATGAATAAAAACTCAGGAAACATTTTTAGAAGGAAAATATATCCCGTTAGAAATATTTTTTTAATCTATATTGAATTTTCAGGAAATGCATTCATTTGAAATGTGTAGGATAGTTACTTAAATTTCAGTATTTTCAGGAGTTGAAATTTATTTTGCAGTATTTGAATTTCAATAATTACACCTATTAAGTTTTGTTTCCATTACATGTAATTTATTTCTTGCAAATTTTTTTATATGCCCTATGGACGGAAATTACATTTCATTCAAAGTATTTTCCTATTAGTTCTTTATTTAATCATTTATCTGTTTTAATTATGAAAGGCAAACCAAAATTCTGTGAGTACATATTTAATATTATTAAGACAATACATTACAGTAGCAGTAGTAAGAAAATCTTGAACTGAAATCACGTGTTGTTGTATATGTGGGCCCGTTACTCAATCTTGTCGACTCTATTTTTTTGATTTATGAATGGTAAAAAAGATTGACAGCGAATAAAAAGTTCTACATAATAATAATAAATAATAGATTTAGAACACAATCTCTTTGAATTTTTGGCACTTTTGAAAATTTTGTGGAATCACTAGGATGGAGGTCATTTAGTCGTGAACGATATACTTACTTAATTATTTTCATCCAACAGTATAATTAAAGGCCAAACTCAGTGTTTACTAATTATGTAAATATACATTAGGGTGCACGCATGCCCTGCCGTTATAAAGTATCTATCACATTATTTTCATACATTGTCTATCGGTAACATGAGATAGGCATTTAATTTTTTTTCTTAAAACAGTTCAAGTTCACTATAATATATATTAAATTTCTTAAATATTTTGTTCCATGGTGAATTTATGGCATAATTATTTTTAACATTGTTCATCTGTATCATCTTGGGTCTCCAATTACCATTTTATTCATAAATACTTATGCTCTGTAAACAAAACTGGCATTCACCAATATCTACAATATCAAAAAGATACATGGCGTCTTTTGTATACTAAAAATTCTCCCCTTTTTCAAACGATGAGAATGAAACATTTTCAATATGGTTTTACATGACATATGTTTTGTTTACTAAACAAAAATTCATCTTAATTCTACTTTGCATGCCGATCCTTCATAACCTGCCAAATACATTTGGATTTGTTAATCTGGGATTTTTCTTCTATGTTATATAGGTACTTCATATTATAATTTTTTACTGATTGTCAATATATATAATCAAATTTTCCTTCTCATATTCACTACAGCCTTCTCCAAATCCTCCTCTATCTCTACTTTGACCGATAAGTCATCGGAAAAACCTAGTATGCCGTTTTTTTACCTCCGGATTATCACCCCTGAAGCCTCCTCTTAGATTTCATTAATGTCTTTCTAAATGCAAAAAATGAAATTTATTGGAGACATTTCACAAAAAATGATAAAAATACCCTTTAATTGGAATTGCATATCCGATCTGAGGATTACTAGGGGATGTTGATGAATTGGTCATGATGGACCCAAATGCACGAACAAGATGTTTTGTGAGATCGATTCATGAACCGGATCTTTCCTACAGGCGATACTACCTCCTATAGCTGTTCGCGAGTGAAGTCGTTCGTCGGTCATTTGTGACCGATAGTAATGATATAAGCAGCTGTAGTCACTCAACCGATTTCAACATTTACTCGTCATTATCAAGAGCTGTCTCTCTTGAGATTTGGCTCTTGATAATGTCCAGTTGAAAATTACAACAGTTTTTTTTGCATATTTACTATCAATGATTTTCAACTAAGAGAACTCGTGAATAATCGATCTGATTTGTAACCGAAGTCGCTGGTTGGTATTTCACGATCGAGAAAGGTTCCTTTTATTCATATTTGAAAATGCCATAAAATTCATAATATGAGAAAATAAAATTCTCCGTCAAATACGACGGCTCTGGTAATCGTAGTTTTTCAGCTGCAGCTTTCGGTGACTAATTGTGGATTATAATGATAAAATAGTTAGTTTGAATTATAATCTACTTCACTATTATATGAATATCCTTTGAACTCCTGCTCTTGGCATATGTTCATCATCGTGTGCCAAAAATATGAATAAATGTTGGTGACCGACACATGTGGTGATTCGCGATGGACTTATACTCAGGTGAATGGTGAACGGTGACCGAAAGCACTGATACAACTGGCTTGGTTGATGAGTAAAAATGGAGGACTTTGACCCCGCCGAAACCCACTGATGAGTGCAAATTTTTCACGGAAGTGTTGAATAAATATAGAGTCGACCTGATGAAGTGGAGACACACGAAAGTAATGACAACAGTCATCAGTGGGAAATGGAATGGACAAAAGGACCGCAGAGCTCCACGGAGGTACCGAGGTAAAGTAATGAAGGCTGTGGAAACAATGTGAGGGGGATAAGATGCCGGAAATTGAAAGTTGGAAGCCGGGTCTGCTGTTCACTAAAAAGGTGGTTGACCTACGTTGGAAGCATTGTGGAGTCTACCCAAAAAAAGAGTTTTGGTAAAATACAATACGTATCATGTGCGCAAAAATGCCAACAATTGACTATGTAAAATTCTACTTTATCTCAATTTTTTATTCAACACGAAAAAAATAATGACTATCATTGTGCCAGTAATACTTATTAGATTTCCCAAAAAGTTTTTATAGGGTAAAATGTTGGCTTCACATACCGTCGCTCCCGCTTTATATCCCGCCGTTGGCAGAGATTTTTCATATGTCACCTGATCCCTGCTTGAGTGGTGTGTTGAGGATAGCGGATGAGGGCTCATGAGAGCCCCTCGAGGATACAACGCACCGAGGCCGGGAACCAAGCCCGTGGCTTACACGCCCAATCACCCGCGGGGGGGCTGGAGAGAGAGGAAAAAGGAAAGAGGCGCCGCCGCTATAGGAGCCCGACGACGCCCCTGGGATAAGGTTAGGAGCGGAAGGAACGGGACGGGGAAAACACCTCAACGCTATAGAAGCGAAAAGGGCCCTAGTATAAGCGAAACCAGGTAAATCTATTAATGATCTAATGAATTTGGAGGATCATTCTATGAGGAAGAATGATCCAACGATCAAATCGTTAGATAACTGTGTTGAGGACACTTAAAGTGCACCCTTCGTCCACCGGATCAGACGTTAAACCGTGGTCCCCTTTTCGCCATTCGATAAGAGCAGGTGCTAATTACAACGCCGAGTTTCTCTCCGCTCTTCCTTTCCTACCCTTACCTATGCCTCAAATGGCCTAAGCTGTCCCACACCTCCAAATACCGTACCTATGCCATTGACTCGCACTTCGTGGGGATTAAGTTTTTCCTCTTTTTCTCCTTTTCTTTTTCGGATGCAAGGCAACTGACTATCAATTTGCCTATGTTTTGGAAAGTGATTAGTGTGGTCTACCATCACTGAAGAATTGCGTAATTTAGGTAGTTTGGATTAAAATATTGGGGTGTATAAAGGAAAAGCACAGGATTACTTAGAAGAAATACTTTTATGACTTTATTTCCTGCCAATCGGTTCGGTTTTTTAACAAATAACTTCTTTATGTGAAGGGAAAAAAATCACTTTTCTGTACTTCTGATTTTTAAAAATCACTTTCGTACTCGCTGTGTGAATGGTTTATTATGAAAGCCAAATTTGATAGTCCAATATTTTATTACCATTATTGCCACCCCTGTATAAGGACGAAGTAATCCCTTGTGCATAAATTTGTAACTTATAATTTTCGAAAAACGTGTCCAATCTTAGAAATGAGAGAGTTTTGCAGTGAGCTGGCCCTTATATTTCGTGAAATTTAGTCAAGAAATATTTCGTTTTCCTCGAAATTAAATTTACATTCGCATGGTGGGATTTAGTTACTTTAAAATAAGGGCTACTTGTGCCCTTAAAGCCGAAATTCCCAAGGACCCTAAAAATGTGATTAATTGGGCTGCAAAGCACTTTTTTACATAATTATTTTACCTATTAAGCTAGGTATCTATGAAGTGTTTAAAAAGTGTTATAACAGTCTCCTCTTCCTACATGTTCACTTCCTTCACTTCCGTATTCAACTCACAATAAGACCTACTCTCTTTCATTCTGTCTCTATTCTTTTCCTTCATCTCCCTCGTTTACCCAACATTCTACCCTCTAACACTGCTTTCAACATCTCCTCCCCGCTAAGTACTCCCTCTATCCGTACCTTTTGTCTCCTCCGTATCTCGTCTAGAAGCTGTCTCATCTCACCCACCATGTCCAGCACTTCGTCGCTCCTCCTCTTCTCTGTCCTCTTCACCTTCTCCATACACCTCCAAACCCATACCTTTAACGCCTCCAGTCTTCTTTCGTCCTTCCTCCTTAGTGACCATGTTTCCGCATTGTAAAGCGCTGATGACAATCTGCTATCCAGTGAAAATTACTATTCCCCTTACGAACGTTTCAGAGTTAGGCCCGAATTTAGACCTCTTTCGAATAATTTCGAAGTGAGAAATGGTACCGCACAATGCGATCCGAACTCCCCCACAGGGCTGCTCCGCCTAGTGAAACCGCCGAGGCACGACCAGCACCACTTACCTCCACTGATAGATTCTTCCCCTCTCCCGGCAAAGGAGGTATTACTTGTTACAAAGATTCAACCTACAAAGGCTTAGGGTTACTTTGAAAAGCTTTAATTTGGCATGACTCTTTCCCACTTTAGTGTAATGCATTTTTGTTTCAAGATTCATGAACATTAGTGCACACGACCAATAATAAAGCACATCCTCGGTGTAATGTGAATCTTCTACCGATGACAAGTATTTGTAAGTTATACGTGTAGCGTATTCATAAGAATGAAAATTAGAATTCAGTTATGAGTTTTAATTAATCTTTTCCCAGAACTAATATTGGAAAAAATTCTAAGAAATATTATCGATAGCTCCGGTAATTTTCGATAATAGGATTGGGGGTAGTGACAATGTTAATTATTCCTACTTGCCCTATTTCATGGGGATGCAAGAGTTAAAAAATTGGTTACCTTCGTTATTATTTACATTTGAGTCGACATTAAAGCCATTCGGAATGATCCGGGATATGAAAGCTAAACTGTCTTACGTTGAGACAAAGATTTTGATTAGAAAAGGAAAGAATTGAGATGAAGAAAATAAATGCGTCAAAATTATTTTCCTTATTTTCTTAAGGGTCACCAATATTTCAACTCACCTCTAAAATATAATGCAATTCCTAGAAAGGTTCTGCCTATAATAGCAAATTCAAATAAAATATAAACATTTTGTCAAACTGATACTTTTCTTAATTGATTACTTTACATATGTAATTGAAACTGATTACCGTCACAAGTTAAGCGACTAAAAAATATGAATGCAAGCAAAATTCTAAGCATCATTATCTGTTACTCCGACGTACGTAAACCATAATTTTAGTCGGAGTTATTGTTTAAACCGCCTAAGGCTTCATTAACAGATTGGAGCGGGTCCTCGCTATTGTTCCGTGAGACCATCAAAGTAAACAGGTAACTAACGTGATCAAGATTTACGAGCATCCCCAAGAAGAGAGACTAATCGAGGCTTAATTGGATATGAGGTTGCACCGACGAACCGGCCCGCCGCTACAAAAGCACGCTAGGGATGTGGATGCAGAGAAATAATTCGAGCCTAGTATCGTGCGTTGTTGCCACGTCATCTCTCATTCGCGCGGATTCTGATTGATTTGAACTGTCTGCAGTGAATTAACCGCCTTTGCGGGCCTAGAGATTCCGTCTCTGCCGCACCGGATAATTAGCCAGAAGCGAAGCAAGGGGCAAAAGGTGTGACGTACATCCATCTATCCGACGGAGGTGCCATCTTGTACTGCGCTGTTTCCATCTCATCCTGTGTTGCCTGCCATCCTTCATTTGTCCAAGGTTGCCAAGTGGATTCATAGCATCACCTATTAGTCGTCTTCGACGAAATACAGGGTGTTTATAAATGAATATCGGGTTTTAAAGCTTTATAATATTTATTACATTACACTTACAGTTATAAATTATATGTCAAATGAAAGAGCAACTCAAAAAGTTTTGTTTTTTAGCAACAATGCACCACGTATGTTGCTACGCCTTTTTCAATGCCATATTTTTTATGGCATTCGGAATGCACAACGCTTCTCCAAATGGTCCCTAAGGCGCTTTTCGTTAAGAGCAGACTAATACCAACGCAGGGTTTCTATCTACTCTTACCTACCTCCCTATTCCCCAAATAACTGTACTGTCGGTAACCTCCTCCAAACACCATACCATAACTAAAGGATACCCAGGGTATTTTACTTTAAAAAGAAACTGTTGGCAAGAAAGAGCCATTACTAACAAAGGGCGAAGGCAATGGAGGGACGAAAATATGTTCCGCGAAGTAACGAAGGAGTGTCAGGGGCAAACAGAGGCATGGGAAGAGGCCAAACCCTTCCCCTACGAATATTCCAAATCTTCGCATCGCAATCGAATTGAGCTCTGCCTATTCATCGCCACGCAGCCGGCTCCATTTAATTGTGCGCCACACAGAAATTAATGGAGTGCGTCGTAACAGAGTGGGCATCCCTTCTGATAGAGAGGCTCGGGTTCAAATCTCGACTGAATCCTTTGGACACCCTAAAACAAAATTTATAAGTCGGAGGTGGTACAGGGAAAGGAACTGACCCCCCTACCCAGAACGTGTGAAATTCACACACCTGTGGCTTAGCCCGGGGAGATCTCTACCCTTACCCATCCAATCCAGCCACAACTACTTATTCAAAGCGACTTATTATTTCTATATTTAAAGAAAGCCTTGGACACGGTACCTCACATCACACTTCTATATAAATCGCATTTATGCGGGCTAAACGAAACAGTAGAAAACTGGATATGCGACTTTCTGAGCCAAGTGTAGTCCTTGACGGAATTTGCTCTGATTTAGTTAAAGCGGCATCAGGTGTCCCTCAAGGAAACGCAGTCGTCCCCCTTTAATTTATTATTTAAAAAACCAACCTATCCTCCCGAATTTGACGTAAAGAATGTTTTCTTCTGAACACGCTGTCATCTTTCGCGATATAAGTGATCACTCTAACTTTTAAATTCTGTCATTGGATTTAAACAACGTTCATGTGGAGCCAAGAGTGGGGACTGGAACTTAATCTGAGCAAATGTACGGCGGTACATTTCTTGCGGAGGTCGTCTAATCATCATATTCATCATAAGAACATCATATTAGAACCCAACTGCATTTCTAGGTCCAACTGAGGTGACAAATTAGGAGAGAAATATTTTTGGACGGATCGGAACGGTAATTCATTTTTCCCCAGCACGATAAATGATTGCACTAGAAAAATGCTAGGCGTTTTTTAGTTGGAGCATATTTAACATTTTTTTACGCCTGGTGTTCTAATCCCCTCTACCATACGCCAATTGAGGCGGCTTGTGGGGTAGTATGTAGGTGAACCGACCATCGGGTTGGTTCACAATGTGAGGTAATGGTGAAACGTCTCGTCGAGCCAATAACTCCTCCTCCCCTCCCCTAGCAATCGCCGCCTCCCATTTTTCGCTTTGTCTCATTCAAATCCAGCGTTGTCAAACCGTTAGTACGCGTAAATATGTTCTCACAGTGCGTTAAGTACATACACTCCTTTTAAGCTATTAAAACTTCAGCGACATAAAGTGTACTTGTGCCGACGCAGATTAACTGACTACCTGTTTGAACCCATATATATGTACTGTTTTCTCTTAAGTCGCTGGTCCTCTAATTCTCGCTATTTTTTCACGGTAAGTAACTCTACGTCGTCACATCGCTGTATTTTATCTTAGGTCTTGCGTTTTTCTCATATTCTGTGACTTCATCACTACGCCTCGCAGCATCTTGTGGAAAATATAAAAGTATCGATCTTATAGTCAAAACCGATTTGAAATCCAGATAACTGATATTTAAAAGTGACTTAGATATTTTAATAAAATGAAAGAACTTGTCTATTTTTGTATTTATTTATTTCAACCGACCCAGATCCTGGATCATGGGTTCGGGATACCTGGGTCGGTTGTAATAAATAAGTCTAAAAATTGTCAAATAATTCCATAATGTTAAATATCGAACTTTCCACTGAATTACGCCGTAAACTATATCTTTTAGAATCATCAGGAATCTTCAACTAAGTGCCTGGCTGTCCAAAAGAAACGATAAAATAAGAGAGAGATATATTGCAGGACTAATAGTCATGTAAATTATTTTTCCCCGGAACAATTAAGGACTCTTTATCGATGCATTATAATTTCATTTTATTTTTTCCCCGTAAACGGATGGTGTCCTATCTCCCCAGCCACTCGGCTAGTGGGGAAGTATGTGGAACTATGTAGTACGAGCGTGCTGCGCCCGCTCCCAGCGGGCTTCCCCCGCTCTTTTCAATGCAGGTCCACAGAGGGATAGGCGCGTTTCTAATTTTAAAATGTAGAAAAAAAAGGCAGGGTCTTATGTACAAATTTAATTGGAATGTTCATGTACAAATTGAGGTCCGAGGACCTCTTTAAACACAACATTGGAAGTAATTACACTATCCTCTGTTAATACTTGTTTAGCGTTTTCCTTAATATTTACAAAAATATTTTGAAAAGATCTTACCCTAGAGAATGCTACATAAAGTTGGCCATGAGAGAATACAGGGTCAGGCAGGAATAAGCCAGCTCTTTGTAAAGTCTGACCCTGAGCCTTGTTAATAGTCATCGCATAGGAAACCTTAATGGGAAATCGTCTTGCGAATCAAATTAAAAGACATTGGTGGTATCCGACGGCGTTAACTCTATTCTTGGGATGAGGACAATTTTGCCGGAATCGATTATTTTTTTTATTTTTAAAAAACAATTTTAGGAAACAATGGCTATATTTAGGAAGTAAGATATGCCGTCGCATGCTCTCTGATAAATTCTGTGCATTTTGGTACCTAATTTGTAGAGTTTGGTTGCGTATAAGTTGAGAAAAAGGTATCTGTACAGTAGAAATAATATAGAGGATCGTTTTCATTGGTATTTAGACACATACGTATCCCATTTTACTGATGGGGCCTAGTCGGAGGGTGGAAAACTTGGAGGGTTGGCAAGCTGCACCCACATTTACGTCACCAAGAGCCGACAAAGACGGGCGTAGATGGGACCCGGCTGGAAAAATTAGAGTCAAAATCCACGGGCCAAAGTCTTATTGAATGGAATGCTCTGAGAAAATTAAAGAGTACGCACAAGTTGTGCCTATGGAATGCCTTCTTTCGGGCTCCTTGGCGAGGTATTTCCTCTCTTCTGATTCGTATTTGAACTCGCTGTTTATGTTTCATGAATTGCTGAAAACGATTTCACGCTATAGGCGGTCCAATTCCTGTTTGTTTACAGTTTGCTAATGAAGGTCTTGCCCCACTTATCCAATGTTACCCTCTAGATAATAATCCTCATTTCTTTCTCTTTGCGTGATTTTATGTTATCTATATGTATAGATTAGAATAGAATATTTTTGTTATGCTCTAGGTAAAGCCTATGAGAGCAAAAAATGGAAAATACAGGAAATGTTATACATCTCAATAAAAGGCATTTTCACAAAAATGTACTGTGTAGGGAAGGAGTAAAAACTTTCAAAAAATATCCACAGAGGAATTAAGTGAAGCACGGCCTTCCGGCAAACTCGGAAATAATAAAAATGATAGAAACTTATTTAGTGATCCTGTTGGCCTAGTCGTAGTGATTAGATCGTATTGGCCTTTGAAGAAGACTTCTCTTATTTTAGATTGAAAACGCATGATCATTTTTCAGGTCCCTCTGGTTGGTAACTCCAATGATAAGGTTTCAGGGATCAAAAGAGTGAGCACTCGACCAATCATTGCCTGAATCACGCGGTCATTCCCTCCGTCCCTTTTCCCATCGTACAATCCTTCATTTTCCGTGTTTGCAATTGTCAATAAATTAAAAGCCAACCGTGGCGTTAAAATATCTGTCAGTGGAACAGTCATTTGTCCGCCATCATTGGAGTCTAGAAAATAATAGGAGGGTCGCTGTAGTTATCGCTCGGAGGGCAGAAAAAAGATCGCGTGACTAAAACTTAATTTAAAGAGACTTGTTTTATCTTAGACGGTGCCTTAGCGGAAGATATTCACACTAGAGATGTTTGTTTCAAGAATTAGCCGTTCATTTTGAACGCTTGGATTCGGTAGGCACGACCCTGTGTGGGGTGGAGTGGAATCTCCCTCTGGAGGAAACGCAAATATTCTTTATATTATCCCTATAAATCACATTTTATGCCATTTTGGCACTTATAATTACACAATGCACGGGTCGTCCGGAAGCTGTTTTGCAAAAACATACTACGCTAATATCACAAATATATTAGTCAATATTTGTTTTGCTCCCCATTATTGGTGGGATGGAATTAAATTCGTTTAATATGTTAATATGTTGCTGCTAAAATCAATCTGAAAAATAAAATATTTTTAGGGGGTGCGTGCCCCTTGTGACCCCTCTTGTGGCTCTCCAATGAATCACACTGTTTCCAGGACGTGGAATTTCACTAAGTGGTAAGGGAAGAATACCGCAGATTGACCCCCACTCCCACTCTCTTTGTTGGAATAGGGTGGTTTCCTAGTATTTTTTTCTTGCCTAAATCGAAAGATTATAACTCCTGGAGTACGAATTTCACACTTTTAGATTTTTAAATGACGATATCTATTTTTCGCGATTTAACGAAAAGTGACAAAATTCAAGCGCGCGAAAACGCGACGGCTAAGTAGGAATGATGGGAAAAAGTCCAGGTGACGTATTTCTGGTTCCCCCTGCCGCCTTGTGAGGTGACCTTGGGGCGCGGCTTGAGCGCTGATACGATGCAGCCTGCAAGCAGGTAGACTAGTACCCTGCTAGCTGGTAGCACTTGGCTTAATTAAGGATTATTATTCCGCTATCAAACGAAGGAAACTTCCCGAACTTGGGTATTTATAATGTGTGATTAGTAAGAGATGTTTCCCTGAGCTCTGTGCCTCATGTATGCATTGATAATCTCAGACCATGTAAAACTCCTATCCTCTCGTGTAGAAACTAGGTCCCTGTGACGTCACGTGGAGCGGAATCGCATTGGCGCCAATCTGGCCTTTTTCAAATGAGGTTAAAATTGACCGTTGCCACTCGCCTAAACTGCGATTTCTAAAACCAAATAATTTGTATATTATGAATACACTAATGGTGAGTAGGGAATCGCAATCATTGCATTTCGTTTTCTTTGATGAAGGAAACTACCCTATACGCATTGGTTACCTGCTGCGTTTTTCTTCCCAGAGGCGGCTCCACATCCCATTTGACTCATCTACGCCCTAGAGACGGAGCTCTCTCCCTCGTTATAGAGGCGGCCTCCCTCTCCCTCCCCCCCTTCCTCACCCCCTCCGCTCTGTCCTGCGCGCCTTTAACCCCCTCCACCGCCTCCCACCCCTTCCTCCCTCCTCCTTGTCTATCTCAACGGCAGTCGGTTTCCAGTTCTCGCGCGTCCGGACGTGTTTGAGTGCTGGGCACTTCGGGTCTCTCACCCCCTCCCTATTATTTTGATCGCCTATCGCGATTTATCTAGGCTGGTTCCCTGCTCTATCCGTCGTTCTACTCCTAAAGTCTGCCGATGTAGACAGTTCGCGATTTTTTTCGGAAAACTCGCCCGGTCCACGTGGGTGGAAGGATCCCGCGTGGTCCTTCCTTGTGGGGACACGCCAGGCGCTTTGCTTTTGTCTTCTGAACTCTTTGGAAGATTACGAGCGCCGTGTTAGTGTCGTGATTGTGGCTACTGTGATCTCGTTTCGGCCTGAGTGAGGAAGACGTCTCTTATCTAAGGCGGTGTCTTTGGCGGAAGACAATCACACTGTGTTCGCTGCCCGTGGACTCACGTCAGGTGAGGATTCGGCATATCCCCACTTTGCCGGTGCCGTTTTCACGTTGCCTCCGGCCGTGGGAATCGGTGGAGGACCTCGCGGAATCCTGAAGTGGGGTAAGTTGAGAATGATTTATTTTTTAGCATCTTGTTGAGGTCGATCGGATTATTTACGCTGTATGTAATAAAATGTATTGCCCTTGAGTTTCTTGCTGGCTAATTTTGACTGCAGGGGTTGACCTGACCCCCGACTGAGAATTTTACCTCCCCCCACAATTTTATTTATGCTACGTGCAGTAATGTGTATTGCCCTTGGTTTGTTTATTGGCTAATTTCGATTGCTGGGGGGGGGAGGTTAACCTCCTTACGACACTTCATTGCCTTCATCCATGATAGGTGCTTTGTCACAAGGCCATGATAATTAGAAAATAAAATATAAGCATGAGATTTGTTTCAACCCATTGTAATTAACCTTTTAGGTATATAGGCGTATTTTATGTGTGAATACATGTGTAATCGGGAGTGGAAGAGGGTATGCAGGTGTGGAATGGGCAAGTTCCCTCATTTAGCGATTAATCTGTTCTTATTGAGGACTTTACTTGAAACTCCACCCGCAAGATCGGTTGAATTCTGTCTTCTTAGGTGGCTTTAAAACCGACGTAAAACTTAAATTATTGTCTCGACATTTTCTGTTAGACCTTAATAGTATTTGTCAGTATCTCAATTAGAAAATATATGTATTCTAAATTGCTGAGATATAATTTTCAAAATTGGGGAAGCGAGAAGTGTTGACAATGCATTGTCACTATGTACCCCAAGAGTTTCAAGAATATTTACCATTATAGTAGAGCGTACTATCCTCGAACGGAGGATGAAAAATAAGATTCGCTCATTTTTGATAAGTTCGGAGTTTGCCGGAAGGTGATGCTTCAAGCTTATTTCTTCGTGGATATAATTTGGTGGAAAGACTTTAAAAAACATTCTCCTTTCCCAGTTCTTATGTTAAGTGATCAGTTATTGCCTTTTTTAACGACCTCCGAGTGATGGCGTAGTATTGAGTGAATCAAGTTGAGGTCCGAAAATGAATATTGGTTTATTTATTTACTGAAGTTTCCTCAAGACTAAAAGATATAACACGCTGTGAAAAAAAACAATCTGCTGCCAACTTTAGCATAATATATTTCATTGTTGATATGCATTCATATCATACAGCGGAATTAATTTCCGTTGAAATGATTTTGAATTCCTTACTAATAGAGATTGTTCGATTTTCATTATGACGAAATACTATATATAATATTCCAATATATTATATTAATATACGAAACATGGTATATTATTGAGGGCCTCTGTTTTTTTTCATTGTCAATCAAGTTCATACATGGTAACCCACTATCAAGAGCGTACTCCGAAACGCCGGCTAGGAATCAGCTGATTTTATTTTTTTCGGACATGAACTCAATATATCCTTCACTGTATAACGAAGTTACTCAAATTGACTGACATCAATCTGTCTGCCGGAGTATTACGTAGGTAGGTACTCGCAAACTGACAATCTCGCTGAATGTCTTCGTTGACTGCGATGATGATGTCTCTCTTGTTATGCTCTTGGAATTACCCCATGGTTTGAAAACTCCGCCCTCGGCGAACTTGCTTTCACTCAGGTGAAGATATTGAAAGCGGAAATGTGGTATTATTCTTGCCGGAAACGGCTTGGCGTTCATTTCTAGAATAACAATAAATCATGTTTTCAATTGTTTGTTTTTCTTCTCCTTGTATTCGATAGCAATACTTAAGATATAAGAGTTGAATTACTAATCGTTCTCTCTTGCAGTTAACGACCATTTTCATTGAATTAGAAATGAAAACATCACCAGTTTTTTTATCCGCTACATGCCATAATATTTTTGTGTGTAATTTTTAGGAACGATTGACTTAATTAGCTGTTTGAATGGTACTCACTGTACATCCATTCCTATGTTCACGCATATCATTATTTTACAGTTGTTTACGGTTTTTTGTTTGATATCGAATTCGGTTATTAATAAAGTCAGGCTTAGAGTTACTGTTATGCCACAATGACCTAGCGCAAGTAGAATTAGTCCTAGGATTAAAATATGTATGCCTAACATAATCTTGATTCAAAAGTTTTAGCTGTTTTCGTGAATCATCTTTGTCCTATTGATGCCTCCTTAATGTGTTAACATTTCGATTGGTATTGGAACATAACGATTTTGATGTTGTAGCGCTCTGTGGAAAACAAATACACTCTTTCAATGAATATTTTTAAATTTGCTATCATTCTGAGAATTGCTAGTAAAGGTTTATCTCACTTTTGATGGCTAGAAACAACAAGACTAAACGTCAATATGTCGGATTCCAGTTGGTTTGCGGTAAAGTTAACGTTTGTTTTGACGCGAAGAGTCAGATTTACATTTACTCTGACGCTATTTTCGTTTACCTTAGTCGACTTCTGTGTCATTCGTTTCGTTTGGAGGCGAAATTGAACCGTGATGTGGGTTTACTTTTCATTTGTGTTCGTTCGTTCGTTGCCCAAGTTGGGCCCAAAGGATGAGTTAACCAGCGTCACACCGATATGTTTGAGCAGCGCTCTTTTGATGATTCTGAAGAAAAAGCGAATGTATTTTATGAAGTTTTTATAATGCTACTTTCTTATGTGTTTGTTTATCCTTCCGGATAAAATGTTGCAGCTCAAAGTTTACCAACTTCCCGATACTTCCAACTTATATTTTTCAATATCGATTTGAATTAGGCAGCAATGAATGAACTTTATTTCTATTTCTTCTTAGGCAATATGACCCGCCATTTTTGAAATTTAATTTTGGTATTAATCGCTGTACTACAGCATAAATTTTTACGATTTAATTATTTGTAACTGGCAATGAGTACAACTATGATTCAGGATAGTAATTATATATTCATCTGTAGAAATATGCTGATTTGATAAAATGTTTATTTTTTATTAAAAAGTTATTCCTTTTTTACATACACTGTAAAATTACTCGTGCTCGCTATGATGCTGGTAAAATTGTGTCTTTGAAATGAAGGATGTAAATATTTTCAGCCCCCATCCTCCATAGTTCTCAATGCCACTCGATTGGCACATAGGCTTAGATAATTTATTTGATAAAATATCCGATTCCATTTTTTTCCTCCTATAATTTGGGTTTTAACATTTTAATGTATTATATTTCACAAACTCTGGAAATTTCTATTTTAATAGAGATTTGTTATTCTTGCGCCGGGATTGAAGAGTTTATTTTTCCCAATGAATGCACTTAATAAAAAAATGATGACGTCTTAGATTCTCCACCATAGATTGACCTAGGATCTTGGCAGTTACAGTGAAGAAATTTATGCAACTGCCACCGAACAAATTGGTTTGAAAGTTAGTTCCAAAGAATTCATATTTTTAATTCTCATCTTGAATGGGGCCAATTATGCATTCGATCAAAAATGATTAGCGCTAGTGAAAGTTATGAAATCAGTCGAGTCGTGTGATATAAAGTTGGTCACTAAATTTTTTGTTATCCATAATTCCTTTTATGGGTACACAAAGTCGCCAATAGCGTCTCTGACGGGCAGAAAGATCCTATTTTTACGAATATATGTGTTATAATTAGGGTCTTTAGCCTATGCTTAAATTTGTGATGCAATGATTTACCAAATTCGTACCTATTCAATGCTATTTCTCAACATTAGCCATATTATAAAACTCGCTTAAATAACGATCACGCATGTAAAGAAATCTCTAATGTAACTAGGTTTGTTTCCGGTTCCTTGGACTTTACTATGACAGCCAATGTTTACTTCCCTGCATGTATCGAGTTCGGATTATACGAAATTACAAGTATTACGAACTAATCTTTGGTCCCTTGTGGAATAATTTCCTCATTAATATAAAAATTAAGACCATTTTCCCTACTTATCAATTCTCTACCGTATCATCAGCTGTTATTACGTGTGGCCATCACCACATGGTTCTATTGGTGATCTTTTACATCAAAGGTTTTTCTTTACAGCCGTTTGATGGAAATGTTTGGACGATGGTTATTTGTTACGGATGTGTTGCTTAAATAAATACGATTTACAGAATATTAGTCACACATCCTATGATGTATAGGGCGAAATCCTTTACTGTGGATGAAACGAAATACCGTTTATAACAAAATAGAACGACGGTGTCCTGAAATTTATTATAAGCGAGTTTTATTGTAATGTACTCCCATGATTGAGAATTAATGGACCGCGCTGCTGATATTTTTGAAAATCGATTAAGATGCGCGGAAAGATACATCTTCACTCAAGCTTCAACGGAACGGGCTTGGGTCTCATTTATATCGTCTCTTAATCATTACATAAACCGCAATCAGATATATGTACTTTTAATAGTATGGTTAGCAGTAAGTGCTTCGCTGTTCTGTTTTCTCGTGGTCATTGGGTGTAAGGTGTTTACATATACCAACTCATTTTTAATTCTCTATATTATTATTACACTCAGTATTTACGTAGACTCGCTTTCGCTCGCTGGGGGAGGGGGATCCACCGGGCTTTTTCTGGTCACAGTGTCAGTTCTTACAATTTGTGTTGAACCCTGTGACGCATCAGCCCATATCTCTCATTTTTTAAGATAATAATTCACGAAATAGTGAAATTGCGCGATTCGACCAAAATTAACAGCTCTTCAATGGGTCTGAAATTTGATTCCTCGACGTACCACGTGGTTTAGATTCAGAAAGTGACATTTTTGAACAATCCATATTTTGAACCCAGGAAAGTAGGGACAGAGGGAGTTGCCAACAATGTAATAGGAAGGAAAATTATTGTCGACAGTTTTTCCCAAGGTTAGAGACGATTTTAGAGTGGGTTGAATCTATAACTTTTTCCCTTATTTCGTCTCGTTCACTTTCAAACCCTTGTATGAATCAGTCGTTCAGCTAGTGGTCGGAAGTGGGTTTCACAGCATAGTGATTCGTCCTCTGTGCTTGCTTCTCTCGTATGTGCACGTTTGTGCTGTACACGGTAAGGGAGGCATTTGCCCCGTTTACGTGCTCTGTGGCTTTGTGAGGTCTTTGATTGACTGCCGTGCACCGCGGGGTTGCGTCCAATTTTACGGCGATGCTAATGGTGTCCGGACGTTCAATGGCCGTTGTAAGGCTAAGGTGGTCGCGGTCATTGAGGAATATAGTTGGGTGGGGAGACATGCTTTCAAATCAGGCGGAGAATTGCTTCGCGGCGAACTCGAAATAATTGCGAATGGAGAAGGCTCTCCAGAAAGTGATTATCGTTTTGAAAACAAATAGTGTAAACTATATATCAAAGTCCGAAATATTTTGGAACACGAAAAAACATCCATAAGTAACTCAATATGGTTTTCAAGCTTGATGAGGCAATTGGGAACATGCATAGTTTTTTCAAAGTACTATAATAAGTAGGTGCCTACCTCAAATGTACTCGCCAAAAATTTCTGGGATAAATAATGTTTTTTAGCTAAGTTATGAGTATTTGAAAATTAATCTTATCGGCTGCTTGAAAACACGACGTCATTGGAGCGTGACGTCACGGCACAGTATCCACTGATTGAGGAAGTGGATAGAAAATCGGTCTATTCAGGGGCTCAAATGAAAATATGGCGAAAATAATTGCTATTTTAACGTCAAACAGCTGACTGTGAATATGATGGGTTGCCAAGGCGTTATTGAAACAAATGAAGGGGATTGTTTGGTGAGATTTGGAAGCAATCACTATTTTTCAGAAAATCAGCCGCCATAAGGGAGTCGACCAAAAGTAAACTGTCGTATTGTGCTTTCTTAAATCCCTCTTAAGTCAACTTGTCCTTGGGGAACTACTACAAAGCTCGTTGATGATTTTTACTTCGATATATTGTAATCAAGACTCTGCCCTTCTACTCTCTTAGCGAAGTGAATGGTGTACCGTGCGATGACGTCAGAAGGCGTTTCAGGTCACGTGACATCAAGCCATATTCTATCACTTTTAATAAGCGTTTAATGACATTCGTGGAGTGCTAGGAGAGTTTTGGCTTATATACCTATTTGGAATCGTGAGAAAATTGTCTATTCATTGAGACTTACTAGCATCATGAACAAATTTCATGCATGTTCCCCATTGTCACAGTGGTCAACCAACATATCCATTCCTTCCTCATAGAACGATATGGTCAAAGAAAAATACCATGGCTGCTCGAAGTGTTTCACGTCGTCATGATTTTTAAAACGTTTACCTGCTAGCTTATGCTCCACCTGCAAGAAAATAAGGTCTTATCTGTTAAAATTTCAGGCAAATGGTCATAAAACTTTGTCATCCTGAAATCTCTCTACACAAGATTTTTTCCTAGAATATCCTTGCGTGATCATCATTGACAACCGAAGACGGACCACTTCTAGATTCGTCGTAGACAACTCTCATTTCCCTCATTAAAATGTTTCCGGTTTTCCTAGCGTTGATATATTCACACTATTTTTTTTTTAATTGACGACGAATTTTTAACGGATGCTCTCTTGGTACGTGCTGGCCGCCTGTTGTGTTTACCCACTCTCCTTGACTGCGCGAATACTTGGTGTGATCAGAAATAAACAGAAACCAATGTTTTATTTTCCTGCGAGTTTCGAGATCCCGATTGTCAAAATATTCTTACTGTGTTGGTATAAATGCTTCTTAAGCATGATTAAATTTTCAACAGTGTTTATTGTTTACTCAGTCTGTAGTAGCCGCTAAGTATAGACGTGTTATTATGATCTCATCGATTTTCGGATCACACTTCATTGCTTATTCGTGAATTTTTTGCCCAAAGCAAAACAAAATCGATTACTCTGTGGATCAGGATGGTGTGGTGGCTAGAGTGTTGGCTTCCCACCCTGTGGGCTCGGGCTCAAATCCCGTCAGTGGCAGAGAATTTTCGGTGACTGCCCGATCCTTGCTTGAATGCTGTGTGGAGAACATTTCAAGCGCAACACTCCGTCCGTCGGATGGGACGTAAGCCGTGGTCCCCTTGGCGCCTTTCATTAAGAGCAGGCTAATGCCGACACCGGGATTCTCTCCGCCCCTCTTTACCAACTTCTCCCCTCATGGCGCAAATGACCTAAGTTGTCGGTCATCTCCTCCAAATACCGTACCATACGATTTCCACTACCTCCATAATCGCCAGACTTGGCTTTGTATGACTTTTTCCTGTTACAAAACAAAAAGAACCTTAAAGGGGGGCGTCTTTTACAGGTGTAGATGACATCAAAAGCGAATCTCTGAAGGATCTAAATGCTCTCCCAAACATGGATTCTGAGAAGTGTTTCGAGTATTGGAGGAAGTGCTGGAAGAAGTTCACAATATCTAATGGGACTATTATGAAGGTGACAACATTAATGTAGGCGAATAAATATTCTTTTTCTGCAAACAAATATTCCCTTTATTTTCTCAATACACCTCGTTCATTCCGCGGTACCGTTCAGGCATTTTTTCGAGTATCGGCATTGATTTTACCTTCCCTCACCCTTGGCCCACCGATGCCTTTTCTAAGGGTACGAGGGAAGAGCCACCCGGTCTAATTAAGCGAGAAATATGTTTGGCCATCGCCGACCCCAGCGCTAATTGATAAATACCTTCGCCCCGCGGGGACTCGTGGTAGGCTGGAATGAGAAACAGTGGAAGGAGGAGTTGGAAGTAAACCGCACCGCCTGCCAGCCGAGATACTACTTCCCCATACTCCTCCTCGCTGTTTGACCACCCCGCTCTGCTCTCTGACCTTGTGAGGCGGCAATTCGGGACCAGGACAACGTCTCGCTCGCCCTCCTACAGATTTCTCCCGCTTGCATATTTCTTTTGCTCGGGGCGCAACACATTTTCGTGCCGATTTGAAGGTCAAGAGGATAAGGAAATCCCAATACAGCTGTGAACGAATCAAAGCGAATGTTATTCGATAAAAAAATAACAGCTGTTCTTTATCCTCCGTGTTACATTTTGGAACGCTATTGGGCCAATGGTGTCTTACAGATGTCATTTGGCTGTATGTAAATTAGGATTGTACATGCAAAAATAATTATTTTTATTGCAATAATTCATTCACTAAAAACTTAAACTACATGTCATCATCATTTTTCTACAATCCTATGATTGGTTTTACTCTGCTCTCCATTCCTATCTCCTATTCGCTGGTCTCGTCATAGCGACTTCTCTCTTCACATATGCATCCTTTATAATCCGTCCTATTTCACTCATTCTAGGCCATCCTTGCCCTTCTTCCCTTCTACCTGTCCTACTGTGATTGTTTATCATACCATCGTGTCTCATTACGGGGAAAACTTAATTATTCTCCTTATGTCTTCTCCTCAAGGTTTTTAGAAAACCTATCTTTTCCCCACTCTTCTTATCACCTTCTCATTACCTACTTTCTCGGTTGATCCATTACGACTTTCTCATACTGTGTTAGCACTACATTTAAAATTTTATTTATAGCGTGTAGTTGGTGGATATGATTTATTTTTAGTTTCATATGACTTGATCCACCTTTTTTCCGACGGTTTTCGGTTTAATTGTATGGAATTTATCCTCAGCATTTTCTATCCATGTACAGTCATTTTCATTTTTTTATCCAAATATAATTTTAACATTCGCTCAATTTAATGTTTGTTGTTTGATTCACTTTTGTACCTCAAACGAAGCACTTGTTTTGAACCGCAGGATGTATTACGCTTTTCACTCCTTCACCTCATTTCACATCAACACAGAAAAGAAAAATTTGCAACTTGTCCCTCTTCGATTTTCATGAAATTTTGTGTGTTCATTTCACATGATAAGAGAATGAAAAATGTCAAATTTCAGAATATTTTCTGAATTAACATAAGAGTAATGGTCACTCGAAGTTCTAAAAATTTGCGGAAAATTTGGCCAACACTCATGACATAAACGGCTGTAGCTTCAGTACTAATAGAAATAGGGCAATGAATTAGGTAAATTTGTAAAGGTCATGAAACAAGCTTTTTAATCATTCAATTCACTGATGTTAAAAGAATGTTCACAGTTATGGTCAGTGACTTTGACCTTTGCCCTCGAATATCTCAGAACATGTCACCTTCATTATTTATGAAAAAAATAATTGACTCTTCATGTAACAATATATAACATAGTAAAAAATCAAGTTGGGATCACCAATCGGATAAAAAGCTCTGAAAAATACATATTTTTAATTAGTTGGTGTTACAATAATGCGCAGTTAGGTTACAATAATGCGAAGTTAGGCCAATAGCAAGAATGTATAATGGAATGACTCCTCCCTCACTTAACGCCTATATGCGAAACCATAAGATCAAGGAAGTCACAATAATAATAACGATAATAAAATGCCTTTATTCGGGCGAGGTTGGGACTAAGAAGTCCCCTCTTCCGCTTAACCCCTCGATAGCTATTAAAAAATGGTAGATAAACGTTTACAGCACAAAATATATACAATATATACCATTTGTGAAATGTCAAAAATATAAACAAATATATGTGAAAATTTTGTGTAAAAAAGATTTCTGTTTGTATTCTGATGTACTATATACCGCTTTGCGCGGCTTTAGCGCAGGTTTTGAGGCACTCAACCGGCTGTGGCTTCTTGGAAGTCCTTTCTCCCTCGCGTTGCCATCCTTGATGGACCGCGAGGGCCTAACACCTAGTACCAAGAGCCTCGGTATAATTGCCATGAGAATTTAAGAACCTGGATAGCGTAGTGGTCTGCACAGTGGCCCGGAAATCCAAAGGTCCGTGGTTCGATTCCCGGTCCAAGGGAATTTTTTCTCATGGCAGTTCTTGTATATGAGGATAAGGGTGTAGTATCCTTCAGCGAAAAAACCCACTGCAGGAAAACACCCACGCAATAATGCTTTGTGAATCAAAAGTGAAGGTATCCGAATGAAAATTAATAAATGGTTCAGTTTAGAAGTTCTTTTCTTGATAAAAACAACATTTACAGTCAGACGCTCAAGTATTACTACTTCATAATTAGGAGTACTCGTCAAATATCCTTGTGTTCGTTCTTTATCCATTAATCTTGAGGCATTGGTACATTGGCATTTGAAATCCGTAATTGTAGCAATAATTATATTTTTATTTGCGCTCTCTACGAAGTAATTAGCGGACCTTATTTTCATGAGGCGGTATGATTTCAACCATGGTCGCCATTTGGGAAGCCGCTCGGGAAGGGGAAAAAATGTTTATTTTTCAAAAGCGACAATTCCTCATACGTAATTTTCCTCCACGATAATCAGTGTATTAAGGTTTGGGTGGGTGTGGTTGCTAGTTTGTGGGCACCCCAGGGACCCTGGTATAAATCCGGTAGGTGGAGGAGAATTTTCAGACTGCCCGAGCCTTATTTGACTGATGTGTGGAGGACTCTTCAAGCTCAAAATTGCGTCCGTCGGGTGGGACGTTCAGCCACGGTCCCCTTGGCGGAGGCTAGTGCCAGCTATCATGAATTTTATTTTTTTTTGAGGAGCCGCAGTAAAACTAAGAGTTCTATATTTGAGACAGTTCCGCTTCTTTCAATCGCTGATAGGAATGCCTACGGCTTTGTTAAATTGATATCCATGATAGAAAGAAGAACACAATGGTAATTTCCACACTTTTAATGTCACAACTCAGCAACCGACCATGGTTTCAGCACGTAAGTGTCATTTTCAAGGTGAAAAATCCAGTACTCTCTCGGTATATATACCCAGGCCAAGGTAGGAGGTGGGGGCATATGGAATTAGGTGTGGGGGAGTGGGAGGGGAAACGGTTTTGGTGTACAAGTGAGTGAAGGACGAAAACATACATCGAGTGGATCGGAGTGAAGGTCAGGGTTTTGACGTCATGGGGATGCATTTTAACAAAGGAGAGTCAGTACAAAATAAAACATCATTACAAAGTCCATCCGGGCTATTGGCAATTTCGAATTTTTCCATAAAATCTAGTTTAAGCCCTTTGTCAATACAATGTAAAATATGCATGTCAAAATTGCTAAAATGGTTACAGAGGCATAAATGATTAGCGGAACAAGATTTCCGGTCATTGTATATAAAACTTCTTCTATGTTCCTTCACTCTGTCTTTGAACCTTCTTCCAGTCTGACCAACATAACAAATTCCACAATCGTCACATTTTAATTTATGTACTCCACTTTTGTCCATTCGATTGTATTTTTCCTTAGAATGAAATAAAAATCTTGTCAAGTGTCATAGGGTTATAAAATGATACATTGCAATTATTTTTACGGAAGACATTCTGGAGTTTATAGGAAATGTTTCTAATGAACGGTAGTTTGACCCAGCGGGTGATTTTTGTCGGGACCACACACAGTGATGTCAGTAACTTTGTGGATCTTTTAGAGCGATAGCGTTTAAGCATCTTGTCTAAACACACGGTATTGAAGCCATTTCGGTGTTGAAACCATGGTCGGTTGCTGAGTTGTGACATTAAAAGTGTGGAAATTACCATTGTGTTCTTCTTTTATCATGGATATAAAGAATTTCAACAAAATCGAGCCGGAAACGATTTTATACGTTGGTAAATTGAGGTAATAGCGAATTTACATCTACGAAAATAGGGGAAAAACCACATGTGTAATACTTTTTAGAACATTTTCATTCGAAATACCTGTTTCATTAAAAAAATACTTTATGATTTTTTCTTATAATTCATTTTAAACCGCGAATGTTTTTTTTAATCATTATTAAGCATACGATGCGGATGAAATATATGAGTTTCTGTAAGTGGTACCAATTTGCTTAGCTTTCCTGTGATCATAATATCGAAATGTGTTAGTCTTGGCCTGCATCCGTGGGTCGTAATCTAAAAAAATGGTACCAATATCGTGTTCCTTATGTAAATTTGCTTAGCATACATTAGTAATTACAGTTTGTCTGTTGGTGCATGAGCATTTGGAAACGGCGATGGGGTAAATTGAGGACTGTTACCCAGGTTACACTGGCTCTTGGTTCCATCTGGTGGCATGTTTTCGAAGCGGGAAACACATTGAAGTTGCCGCAAAGCTTGTGCGCTTATATTTTATTGGAATTTGCCCGTACTAAGATGCATACGGCGACCATGTGGTGTCCCATGTTGCATATATTACCATGCGCTACAATTGTGACTTAAGTTTATTTCACTCGTGCGAAGCAAGTGGATACCGTTCGTTGTGATAGGATATTATGGTTTAAAAAAACATAACATCATATTTTTTGCTAGGGCAGTATGTTTTCTTCTTCTGGGAGGGATAAAGTATTTCGTAAGCATATATTTGCCAATTTTTGAACCCCTCCCTTAAAATTAATCGGTTGTACAAATTTCCTGGACAAATTCTATCTTGTTTGCCTTATATTTTTAAATTCTTTTGTATTTGAATGGCGTAAAGAAAATCTAATACTTAGTGCTATATTTCAAGCATATCTACAGAAACGCCACATGATATTTTTCAGTTTTAAAGAACTCCTCTAATGGTAGCGTTTAGAAGTTGCTGTATATTTTCCATAGTAAAATACAGATCATCTGACATTCTTTCTCTTTTCCCGCCACGTGTTCCTTCGCGCACGACGACGTCAAGTCATTTATTTCATTGTTTAACCCCCCCCCCCCCCACCTATCTGTCTATAAACGGTTTTTTCTATTCAGATTTCCTTCTTCCATGAACTCCTTTTCCAAATATTCCAGATTTTGATCCTGTTCTTCATCCCTAATCCATCTTGCACCATCACTATCGTAATTTTCCCCCACTACTCACACCACCCGATGAAATTTACTATTCTTTGTTATTTATTTGTAAATACTGTTGAATATTATTTTGCTCAATGTTGGTTACTTTTGCTTAATATCAGTAAAATATTCTTTTCTTATTCTCTGTCCTCTGTAATTGGCCTCGTGCTGTTGTTGGACTGAATTAAATAAATAAATAGATAAATAATCATTAACAGTCATCAATTCTAAGATTGGTTTCACGAATCTCTCCACTCAAGTCTTATGTAGGACTAATCCTTCCACTCCTACATAACTTTTATGCTTTATATGTTTCATCAAATGCATGTTATATGCTATGTATTTCATCTGGGGCCGATCTCAGCTGTTTTTCCCTTCCACCTGTCCTTCCACGATATCTTTCATTATACTCTCGAGTGCCATGATGCAAACAATTCAATTATACCGTCTTCTACCCTAACACTTCTCTTATACCCTTCTTAAAAATTCCTCATTACTATTACGATCTATCCATTTGATCTTAACCATTCTCTTATGGCGTCACATTTAGTATTATCCCGACCTTGGTTTCTCCGCTACGGTCATCATCAGCCCTCGACACCATAAAGAAGCAATCTGCAAATGTACGTTCTAATAAACTGCTTCCTGAGTTCAACGCTTTTATTTTCAGCAATAAGAAGAGCCCTCTTTCCTGGAGTGTCCTCTTCGCTTGGAATATTCTACACTCTATTTCCATCTCGCTTCTTCCATCTTTGGTCACTTGGCTACCCAAGTAGCAGAGGTCCTCCTTCTCCTTAATTTTACTCCTTTATTGTTACTCCTTTTCAATAGGGGCACACAGGAATATTAATATTAGTTTTTCCTTTGTGCGGGCCACCGTAGTCTCTATATTGCCACAAATTCGTGGAAATGTTCGTCCTCTAAACAGAGGAAATGGGGTAAGTAGGAAGCCGAAATTCGATTTTCTATTGCCACTGTTTTTTTACCGGAAAAAAATATACTCCAGATTATAGATGGATGTTCGGCCAAGTTAAATCAATTGCTTTCGCTTTCCTAAATAGGGTAGTTTCCTTCATCAAAGAAAACGAAAGGAATTGATTGCGATTCGTTACCCACCATTAGTGTATTCATTATATACAAATTATTTGGTTTTAGAAATCCCAGTTTAGAATAATGGCAATGGTCAATTTTAACCACATTTGAAAAAGGCCAGATTGGCGCCCATGCGATGCCACTCCACGTGACGTCACAGGGACCTAGTTTCTATACGAGTAGATACGAGTTTTACATCGTCTAACATTACCAATGCACGCATGAGGCACAGAGCTCAGGGAAATAATAATCACCTATCATAATTGCATATGGTCGGAAAGTTTCCTTCATTTGATATGGTAATTTTAATCCGTATTTAAGCCAAGCGCTACCTGCTAGCTGGGTACTCAGCTACCTGCTAGCAACCTGCATCGTATCAGCGCTCACAGCCCCGCCCCAAGGTCACCTCACACGGCGACAGCGGGAACGAGTATGACGTCACATGGGGTATTCCCAGCATTTATACTTAGCCGTCACGTTTTCGCGCGCTTGAAAATTTTCACTTTTCATTTAGTCGCAAAAAATAGATATCGTCATTTAAAAAAATAAAAGCGTGAAATGCGTACTCAGGAGTCGATCTTTCGATTTAGGTAACAGAAAAAAGGGAACCACCCTATTTATTACGAATTTATATGAAGGTGAGGGATATTTTTAGTTCCCAATAATGCCAATTCTTTTAACCAGTCATGTTAACATTGGAATGTAACCATACACTTTTACGTACTTAAATTTCATATTATAATTTTGGTGAGAATATTTGAACTATGACATATTTGCGTACATTTCGCTCAATGGCTATTTCGTAACGCTTTCATCTTAAGTTTTTGGTGGATTTTCTTTCTTACAATCTTACCCATGCATTTTATCTTTCCTAAGTTCATGGCAAAACAAAATTTACCCTAACGCATAGATCTCGAATAGCAGTAACAGTCTTGCGGGAATATCTGCTGCATCGTTGAAAAACTCTTTCGGCTCTACGTTTGCCTTTATGGAAAAAATTCATTTCAGTTGGGGAATAATTGATATGGAAAAATCTTCCTTTTTGATGAGCAAAATCTGCATAGTAGACAGAAAGGTATGTTAGTGCTTTGTTTTCTGAAAAAGAGGTTGATTGTCTTAAGTTTATTTTCTAACGTATTGTAATATTTATACCGAGACACTAAATACGTTGAAATACCAAAATTTGGAGTACTTATTTAAATAAATTGAATTGTCATACAAGATTGAATAAGGAACTGGAGTTTTCCACAACTAGGGCGCAGTTAGGGTATCTCTTGGCATCAGTGCTCTGACACATCCCAGTAAATTACTAGGGTATCCTCAAGCCTAGAATACTCGGGAATAACCTGGAATACTCGGGGAATTTCATCCTCTGGAAATGCTCAGGAAATATTCGGAGAATGTGGCAAGAGTCCTGGAGAAATCTATTTCTTCGCATGCTGTGTCCGCTGCAAACTAGCACTTGGCAATCCTCGCGACACTGCCATAGCAAAGCGAGAAAGTAATTTTTATTATATTTATGATCAAAATTTCCCCTGAAATTATTTATAGGAAGTCCGCAATAACTTTCCATTCCAAGAATTTTATTTTAGTGTGTCCGTTACTTGACATTCTTCACTTATTCACGTACAGTTTGGTGAAATGACTAACTTGCGTATGTGCGTAAAACTATCTTATAATGTTACACACACGATTAAAAAGACAGAAAAATGTTCCTATGGTCTGTAATTTCTACCCCGCTGGCAATATTTAGTCAAGGGAACCTTTTTGTCTTGGACTCCTGTTTACCCCAGTTTCTATCGAGTGAATTTAATGGTAAATATTCAGTATCATATTAAGAAAATTTAAGGCTTTAAAGAGTCTCCGTCTCAGTAGTATAAAGAGAAAGTAGGATAATGAGATAATTTCTGTGGTTTTTTCCTTTGCAAAGTTTGTTGGCAAATCTTTTAGAATATACAGATGCTTTATTAAGCCTCATTTTATCAGAGTAACGGGAGTTTATGTCTTAACAAGTTCCATGTATCTTTAGACATTACACACACTTATAATGCATTTGTAATTGCTCTCGTCGACTGTAATTTCTACCCCATGAACAATGTTTAAGAAAGTGCATGACTTTAATGACGAAGTCGAAGGGTAATTGAGAAACTCCTCCGGTCGACCTGGATATTTAATAGAATTTATTGATTGGTACATAGTGGTAAGATTGTTTCCGACCATATATATTAATGAATGCGTGTTCAATGTGCGTGGTATTAGATGGTAGAAAATCGTACCTCGAACTGTCTTTCATTAGTCACCAGGTGATGTGTTCGTTCGGCGATGTTTACACATTTTTATGGGTTCGCAGACCTTATAAATTGTTTCCTTCCTTTCCTAGGCTTTAGACGGGGACGGAATGAGAATGGTTCTCCCGCCCTTCCTTCTTGCCAAACCCCTCTCATGGCGTACGTGGAATTGAAATCCCCGCTGTGGCGCTACGGTATCCCTTCCCCCACCTCTCATCCCAACGTGTCCCGTCGCGTCGCCAGCCGGGGCAAATATCGTCTCTCAAATTGCTTCCCTTGAGTCTAAACATCATCCGGCATCGTTGGCATTTAAAAGATAATTTTCCCGTCCCTCACTCCCTCCCATTCAATTAACCTCGCTTTTGAAAATGAGAAAAAAGGAAAAATGTCGCGAGTTGTCGTGTTGCCGGCTCTTCCCTTGTTTCACTGCCTTGCCGTCTCCAGCGGGAGGGCGCCACCCTACTTGAATCCGTGCCAAAATGTACTTAATTATTGCCTCGCTGGTTTTTTTTCATTCCCTCGACTTAAGGCTGTTCCGTTCCGAGAGTGAAAAAAAGAACGTTGAAAAAATACTAGCTCTTCGTGATTGCCGTGTAAAACAAACACGACTTGGGTCAACAATCCATATTACCTTAGCAAAAAATAAACGGAATTTGCTGCTGTGTAAGCTATTGCCATGTGAGGCGTAACTTAGGCCATAGTGTGTTATATCTCGAAATGCTTTATGCATTAGCCTATCTCATTAAATCCCTGATTAACCGCCTAGGTCTTCTCTTTATCAGGGTTTGATTCAGTCTGGACCTTTCATAGCAGGAAGAAATAGTCATTATTTTGACCTCGTTTTCGAAGAGTCTCTAGTCTTTGAATTATTCATTTTATTGCAATGTGTTTAACATCCTTATTAAGCTATTAATATTCGTTGCTACATCGTGAACTTAAGGAATAAGGCCTCCGAATATGGCATTGGAAACCAGTGTACAAAGTTATAGTTTTTATGTTTTGCAAGTCCTACATCTACATCTACATAATACCCTGCGAGCTACCTCTAGGGTGTTTGGCAGGGGATGACCTATCACCAACATGCAGTATGCAAGAGGGCCACCGCATGCACACCGCACGGTCATAGAAATATTACGCACACTAGAAAAATGTACATGCTTATTCATAAAGAAATTGCAAATGGTTAGTAATTCCTAGAGCAAATGCATGCAAGGTTAGAACTATAAAAAAACATGGAATGAGTGATCCTAGCGAGCGACGCCATTAATCCTATCAATTGAGACAACGTTGCTATCCTTAATAGTACGAGGGAAGAATGACATTTAAAATCTCTCTGTTTTGCAGTCTATTTCTTTTATTTTATTCACATGATCACGTCTACAATAGTACGATGGTAAACGAAGGATATGATTCTAGTCGTCTGAGAATATATCTTCTTCGAATTTCCTAAGTAAGTTAAGTCTATACTTCGATCTACGCTCCTGTAGAGATTCCCATCCTAACTAGTGTAACGTCCTGGAAACGCTGCACTTTCTGTCATAACAAGTCATCACAAATCTGGCCGCCCTGCGCTGTACTCGATTGATTTCAGCTATTAGTCCTACCTCGTAAGGGTCCGACACGCTAAGTTGGCGAGCTTTTGCAAGTTTTCTCCCATTCTGAGGATGTAATTAAATGTCTGTTTTGCAAGTCTTATTGCCGTCATCTCCAATAGCTGTTAGAGTTAATTTAAGCTGAAAAGAGAGAGTTCCACGGCGTCTCTGACAATCTGACGTGAATGCTCTTAGTCTACCATCCATTTATTTTGCATCTGGGAACTGAAAAATGCTGTATGAATTATGATTTAGCTAATCCTGGTTAATGGATTTGAATTTAGCTGGCGTGCTGAACTAATTTTCTCTAAAATAGCTCCCTATTGATTTTTTTAATTACTATCCTCAACCTGCCTTCTAATCTTTTATCAGGAGACATTGCTTTCAGAAGTTTGTCCCACCGAGTGTGTCTGTCTTCCTGAAAACTCATTTTCCTCCTTTTCCGCTTAAATTTTATCATTCCGATGCATTTCTACCTGTTGATTTTTATTACTTGGTGTCGCTTCTATGTTGTTAAACTAATACCCATTAAAATGTTTCGCTATGCCGATTACACGTAGTGTTAATTGTTGTCGTAAGTCTGGATAATTTTGCCTCTTTAAGTATTTTATTTTTTAACGGCTTTATTGTAAGCTAAGGTACTATAATGCGTTAAAACCTTCGTTAACCATTAGTTATTTCAAAATATATGAAAAAATATTAATTAAGTATTAATTAATACATCGAAAAAATTGAAATTCTCCCTGGAAAAGATTCCCTGGAACTGGTGCAACTCTACCAACTGAAATATAACGAACGGAAATCTCATTAAAACGACGTAAAAAAATAATTACGAACTCTGAAGACAATTATGAAGAACGGTAGTTAGAGATACGCGAAGCGCTGAAAGTATAATGTTTAAAATTCACTAACTTCAGTATTAAAAGGAAACTGACATGTCCGTCAGAAATCGTAAAGACGCCGCGGGTTTCGTTGTATTTGAGGGTCAATTATATCGCCTGCGTAATGAAGACATAGGCGCCTATCTTGGTTAGTTTGGGAACTGTAGAGTGCCAAGCATAATATTTTTCAAATACTAGCAAAGTTTTCCCACTTGGCAAAGTTGTGCCGGCATACGGTACTTTTGTCAAATTAAATCGATACCTGTAGATACGTGAGGCCGCACGGGTGGTATGTGGTGATGTGTTAATATATAGACATCATGGTCTGTGACTTTGTGTTACTAATATGTAATAAGCAGTCACTCGTAGAAAATGCTAAGCTAAGTAGATAATACATTGGTGTCTTAACCTAGTATGAGCTCTGAACCCTCTGTCGGACTCTTGGAAAAATTGAGTCATCGTATTGCTGTTTGGCATGAAGAATTATATCCACAGTCCCTTGTAGGAGAAATTGGTTTTGAACCCCACTGAACAATAAGCCCCAGGAAGAGACGGTCCATCATTTTGCGTCCTTTGGGGGGTGAGAAATAAGTGGAGTACTTCCTTTCTGCGAGAGAGAAAAGTGAGGCTCATTGCGAATCATAAAGTGGTCTAAAGTTCTTTTATTTACGCCCAGCCTTCCATTCTCAGAATGCGTTTCGGAACTTCAGGCATTCAAGTCGCGTAACATGCAGTTCAACGTAAATTATGTGCAAATCCATTCTCAGAGCGTGAGAAAGAGGGGTTGAACAATCGGGAATATTGGCAGGGTAACATTGAACAGAAGCGTGGGGTTGTAGGGTGAATGTGAACAGTTTTCTGAAACTTTCATACCAGAAAGGTGTGTGAATGTTAGGAAGTAATCAAAACTACGTAGAAATATACAACGTGGTTCGACTCTCGGTCGAGGTGAAATTTAATTTTTATTTTTGGATTATTCCATCTCCAAACCACCTCCGTGTCATCGTCATTGTTCGCTTTCCTATCTATTTGTTTCACTTTCTACTTGAATATATGTTTTTTCTTGTGCATTGATTCTTCGGTATATTTATTGGTAGATCGTTTACCTTTGATGGCGCTGTCTTTGTACTTTAAGGCTGTGGATTCTTATCGTTGCATTTTGTTTATAAATGCCCGGGTTGTAACGTTTATTTAACAGTACATGTTCATGTAAAATAAAGTCACAAATACGTTCCGTTTCGATTTTTCATAATCCTTTAACAAACTAGCGCAATAAATGTAGGTATAAGGGGTTGTCATGGATACATGCCAATCTCGATCGCGGCTGTTACAATGGTGATGAAGGACAGCACATAGTGGTTAAAAATTAACTTTTGTTATTCTAATAGCGTGGTTGCCTAGTGGATAAAGCGCTTTTATCCTGATCGAGGGGTCCCGGTTTCAAGTACCAGATGAAGCTTTTCGGAAACCTTCCGACAAAATCCTCACTTGCGAGTTGGCCCAGGTAAAGGAACTAGCCGCCATTCCCTGACTCTCTGAATTCTACACGTCCCTGACTTACTTCTTGGTGAGCTCTACCCTCACATATCCAAAACTTCCTTCGGTAAGAAGCACTGAGAGTTGCTGTGGTCCAATTATTGTGCAGAACAACGTAAACAATGCCAAATATTCTGTGACCATTGATTACGTTGTTTTATTTGTTAAATATTGACATATTTAGATTATGCATTTATTTATTTTATGCTGTCCACAAACAGCAAAAGATCGATCACGATCGGCTGAAAAAAAAAACAAAGTAAACAATCAGCAAACAGTGGGCAAAACGTGTTTATTTTCCAAGGTTTTACTTTGGTCGTATTCCGTGATCTGTTTGTACTTATTGACCGAATCCCCCGCGTTCTGCACGTAAGAGAAAGTTCTTTGGCGATTCGGTTGTGCTGCCGCCGCGTGAGCTCAAAGGAAATAAAAACGCGAGACGAAAGAGAGACTCGGTCAGGTTGGGTTATCTTCGCACACCCGCTGTGTTTTGTTTCAGTCTCGTTATTGGAGGGAAATAGGACCATGGGCCGGGTGCGGTATAGGGGAGAAATTTAAAAGAAAAGTTAAGGGCATTTGGAAAGGGTAGCAAGGAGGAAATTTAGGGTTTCGGCTTTGTGAAGAGGGTTTAGGGCCGGTTTTTTTTTATTTCAAGGAAGGGCGAAGGGAAAGGATTGCATGTATAATGTATCGGAATGTTCCCTTGCAGTTGGACTTAGTCTTGAGGTAAAATCGATTCGCTGGCGATCTGTTGATGGGCAGAAGGCTGTTTCCCTTTCGAGAAAGGACTAAAGTACGGAGATGGCCCTATGCTAACTTTAAGGGAGTACAATTTGTAGCTTCTATTTAAAAATGCTTTTCAATTGTTGTGAATCCTCAGTCGTACGACGCTCCATATCAATAGAATAGACGCCGTACAAACGCTAGCGTTTTACACGTTAAAGTTCTTGCTTTAGAAATTTAATTTTTAAATGCTTGGAGTTAATAAATAATTCTAGAGAATTAAAAGATAAATTAATTAAACAAAACCTGTACTTCGAATCAAACTTAAGACCAATAAATACCTGTTGACTCATTATGCAGTACTTGTACACTATTGATCAGTATTGTTTCCTTAAAAAATATGAATTAAGTGAAATAGTCGTGATTTGCGCGCTAGCTCAAGTATAAATACAGGGAATAAACCTTATGATAATGTCCAAATAATATGTGTCGTCTATGTGCCGTAGTTTGGGCTTATGCTCTGCATTTTTTGACGCATCACAGGACACCATTTAAATTGGAAGGAGTGTACGAAATTCCCTGCGGAACGTACAGTGAGAAATACATCGGGAAACGGGACGAACAGTCAGAACTCGACTAGGCGGGCCATTCGACTGGGTTACTCTACGAAGTCAGCCGTAGCGGAGCACGAAGCCACGGGACACGCGGTCGATTATTAAAAATCTAGAATCATCGCGAGGGTGATACATTTCAAAATCGGACTCATCAGCGAAGCCATAGAGATATAGAATAACATAAATAATTATTAAAATTCACTAATTCTTGGTTAACCTTGTGGTGTTCCATTATAAGTTTTCCTGCATGTACACAATTACTGATACCACTTTTTTATATATAAGAGCGTGACCCGGGTTTCAATGAATAATCATCATCATCAGGCGCTAATTATGATTTGTTTATTTTATTGTTACCTAGTTACTGGATGAATTTTAAAACAAACGCCAGAATAGGGGAAAAGGATGGGTAGAGATATTCATTTATAAGAGTACTGTCTTGACTTTCAATAATTTTTAAAATTTCTAACTGTTCCCTAGAATTCGGTTCATGCTTATTATTGAATGTCAAGACAGTACTCTTATAAATGAATATCTCTACCCATCCTTTTCCCCTATTCTGGCGTCTGTTTGAAAATTCATCAAGTATCTAGGTAACAATAAGATAAACAAATTATAAGTAGCGCCTGATGATGATGATTATTCATTGAAACCCGGGTCGCGCTCTTATATATAAAAAAGTGGTACAAGTAATTGTGTACATCCAGGAAAACTTATAAATAATTATAACAGAGATACCGCATTCATAATTAGTAATACATGGAACCTAGTCGTTCACAAAATTTCTTCATCTTCCCCCTCCAGTCCTCACACCCTCCGCCCACCTGCAATGAAAAGGCAGCGGATCAAAACTCCAGCACTATACCCTTGAAGAAGTGGCTAGCAGTCGGTCACGAAACGTCGCGTCGATACAGTTCCGATACATCACGCAGCATACACCTGTATGCCTGTCTTCTATCATTATCTCAAGATGTTTTAAAATATCACCTAACCTTCATGTGATTAACCATCATTCCATAATTCTCGGAACAATTGTTTAAAGCATCCAGTTGGGCCTGAAGCCCACTCGCTGACTGGCTAATCAACGGGTCATCCCCGAAACTTGCTGATTTAAACATTATTTCCTCCACTTCAACTCCAGCTTTCTGCTCATCCCACGGTTTTCTTACCATCTCCTCAGCGTACACGTTAATAAGCGATGGAGGACAGCCTTTCCCCTCTCCTCTGCCTACTCTTTCCCACCCAGATTCTCCATCCGCTACCCTCACTTGCTCAGTTTGGGCCCGTTGTATTAAATATCATTCAATGACATTGGTGGATTTAGTAATTGAATAAGAGGGGGATGACGGTACACGTGACCAGATAGTATTGAAGATCTTTGGCTGGATACGAGACTTTTGACTGTTCACCCTTGACTCTTTTCCATGGGACGCTGGACATTTCTATCGGCAGTTTAGCGGCGTCGTTGGCCTAAGACAGGGTAAGTGGGGTTATGTTTTTCTGCGTGTTGAAAATGCGGAAGTCCTACAACCGAAGGTCGCTTACTTCTCATTGCTAAGTTACTTCCCATTGAAATTAAAGTAAATATTTGGACGAAACCTACTTTCGCCTTAAGCATAGTCATACAATTGGAGGTAGTTGGGCTGAGACAACCCTCTCCTGTCGCTTGGTGCGTGTTTGTATTCTAGTGAACACATTTTTATTTTTTTTATTTTCAAACCACCGGATACAGCTACTATTGGCCATTTTATACCGGGGTATTCAACGAATGTAAAAGTTAACGTACACGAACAACCGTGCCCTGGACCGGGGAAACCTACCTAGGCGGGACTCGAACCCGCGACCTCTTATTTGGCAGGCGAGGACGTCATCCCACCGCCACCGAGGCCGGCCGGCATTCTAAGGAAATGCGTTCTATCTACCAATGAAGCGAAGTGTTCATGTGTACCTTTACCAACAGGATGAATGAGCATTTTGATCGAGAATGCGCCAAATGCAACGATCCCACCAAATCATTACTTATTTATAAAGAATATTTTCTTAGCTTATATCATTTTATCGTGCAGAGGATAACATAGTCAAGACATTACTTATTTATCCAGAATATTTTCTTGGCTTATATCATTTTATTGTGTAGAGACTAGAGAGTGTCATTATTTTTAATCCAGTTCCGTTGAATTCTATTGAAATACCGGTAATATAAATGTAAAAGTAATCTCAGAATATTCGTTGCAATTTGAAATATCCCATTAAATGTTTGTTTGAAACGGAACCTAGTCACTTCGATTTTCTCTCTGCGGAAAGCAGCTCTCGAAGTTTCTCAAAACCCCTCACTGCCATTGAATAGGTATTTGCTTGAGATTTTTGGAGTAGTTTAGGCTGGAAGGAAGTATTCTAAACGTTATGGTTTCTTTAGCCCTAAGGCAGCACTACATGGAATTGTAAGGGGTCAAGGAGATTTATTCTTCGAAGGAACGGAAATAGTCATGGGGAGGAATTCCATTGGTTTGAGGTCCCAACCCTAGAAATTCAAATATTCTATCATTTCTCCGTCATCCCAAAAAAAAATCCTCTTTCGTACCGTTCAAACCTATTTGAGGCTCGCGAAATCCGAGGACTTACAGAATGCAATCGTATGGAGTCAAACGTTTCAATAGAAATAGAAATCATTCCATTTATTCTGCGACATCATTGCTCTCCACAGGCTCGTAATAGAAGAGGAATAGAAAACCAATTGCAGTCTTAAACTTCTTTCCTGCTTAGGCGAGTTGCGATTATTAAGTACAACGATGTAGTCCATATACTCTGCGATTCTATTCTTGTAAGTCAGGCCATGCGAATACCTACCTAGCATATGAAAGACATCAATGTTAATCGTATCCGTAAGTTGAATGAAAAATCGGTTCTTATTAATATCCGAGTACTAGCGTCAAGTGACGCATTATATGTGTAGTATTGAGGAGATTTAGGAGCGCAAAATAGTTGCGTGCATTAGAAAAGTGAGCATAGGAAAATTGGCTCATTATAATTCAGTTTCATTGAATATTCGTGAATAACTAAAGGCGTCCGCAATTAATGTATGGCCTAAGCTTATTACCACAGTTTAGTTATGCCCATTTAACGTGATTTATTACGCAGATTATTGATATGCATTAGTTTTTGTTCGTGTATGACTTATGTTTGCACTTATTGGTTCAAGCGGAAGGACTAAAAATAGTTTAACCCAATTTTCGTAAGTTAGGGACGTATACTCACACTATCTTGAACTAGAGTCGTAAATGATTGAAAAGGATCTCAATCGCCGCGATGCTAAATGTGTAAGTCTATCATTGACACGAATTACCTATCCTGACTCTTATCCATGTTCATCAATTGCTCTACATTTAGAGCATTAGTTATGAACTGATTCATTCGGTAGGAACTTAATATCGGTGGCTAAGTTCTAACAACACGTATCTCAAATTCGATCGGTTTGAGACAGGTATCTTAAGCAAAGTTTAATAACATTAAAAGAATAAAATACAAGCATAAACAACTCTTTGTTTGTAAATGTATGCTCCTTTTTCAGTTTTATGAACTTTTGGTTTTTAATTTTGGTGTACAATTAGAAATGTCAATAATTGTTTTGGTCTCTTAAAAATTTGCTATTTTTGAGATACGTGTTTTCAGAACTTAGCTATCGATAAGTTTCATTATGGTAATTTGAAATGTTTCAAAAATCAAAAAAATAATTATGATATGCACTATTTTATTTGAATTCAAAAGAATGCAATAAAACAACTTATCTTTCGGGCCAATGTTATGCCTTTGAATTTTGCAGATAATTGAAAACATGTTTAAAACCAAAAACCATGGTGGTCATTCCCTTATCATTTGAGGAGTGATAAATATTTTTTGTTCAATTAGAGATTTTAGTTTCAGAATGATTAGAAATAATTAATTTGATATGAGATTTTGGAATTGAAGCGCCGCATTTTTTTGTTTTTTGAGAATATAGTCATTTATCTGCAAAATGTAAATGTGCGACCTTAGGCCAATATCGGGTGGTTTAATTTCATTAAGATTATTGTCGAAAGGATGAAAAAACAAACTCACAAGATAGCGACTTAATGAAATTTGTTTTGGTTGATTAGAAAATACGCTCTTCAATCCTGAGGAGAATATGAGATGAATCGAAATGAAAGGCCGACTTTTTGGGGATTTCCCTATACTTTCATACCTTAAAATGCGGTATTAAAATCATTAGACATAGGATTGATCATTCCTTGCAACACACAAAATTAAGTTTCCGCCACATCAATCACTGTATTTGTTATGACTCACTAATATAATTCCTCATTGGCCTCATTCATGCAAAACAACATAAAATTGACATTTGGTTTCGAAATGTGAATGAGAATAAAATTTGCCTAATGCTGTTTTAATTAGATTCTACATAAAAAACTAATCGTATTTGTACATATTTGTCAAATATCCGGTCAGGTTGGCCTGCTTCATATTCAGAATGGTTTTAATTACAGAATTTGATTGAAATTGGTACCATAGACCGTTGAGGTGAGCGGCGAATTGATTCTTTGAAAATCCTTTTTTTTTCTTAATTAACGAATGAGTGGATGAATGTTGAATATAATTCTTCAGAGGAAGTTGTAAATCCATCCGACATTCACGTTCGTAAATTAATTCCGAATTTGACTCATGGGGAACGAATTTTATTTACCTGTCGATGGATTGTTCATTCCTAATGATCAAGGGTAAACCTCTTTATAAAGAGGTTGCTTTCTTTCTTATTTGAATCTGAGGCCGTCTTACCTTCTCTCAGTTTTGAAAATTCGCCATTTTGCCCGATCCCAGTGTGCCACCTCACTTTAGAGTCCTTTGAGTTCATTTGTAATCCTCTGCTTTGCCGCTGACTGTATAGTCAAGCCCTTCACTTATTAAGAGAATTTTTTCGTTGGGGTGCTTCGTTTTAGCACCTAATATTTTTAACTATCCACAAATAGATTATAATTTTTTAATTCGTCCTATACCAACTTCGCACCTTTGCTATTCGACTTCATCTGAAATTCTCAAACAATTTCCGGACGCTTGAATGAAGTCTAAATTTTCCCCAGTCCCAGCTAGCTGATTATTGAATCAAATGAATTGACTCCCTTAGTTCCTCAACTTGAGAGCAGCTTTTTGTTCAAATCGTAACCATATTTTTATGATTCCATTCATGAAATTAATGAGAATGCAATTTTTGACAACCGAATGTTTAGATGGTTATCTTTTGGGGGATAGTATCGCGCATTTTAATTTTTTTACGTGGAACGATTTTACTCAATCCTCATTTTTCGATTAGTTCAATTTGATTGAGATATGCTAAATGAAATTTTTTTCAATACTATCAGTGCTTTCCCATTTGTTTTTGCCGAAAATTTATATTGATTTAAAGGGTGTTGTGCATATCAGTGTCCAATAAATAATAATTTTTGCGAGGATTAATCACCTAATATGTTCAGACATGAATTACAATTTCTTATTTAGGTCTTCATCAATTGATTAATCGCTTGAATTACCTGCCCCTCTACTGTAGAGTGAACGGAATTGCTATGGAATGGGATGATTCGTTATAGTTCGTAATATTGATCTCTATTGTCAAACTCCTAATTTAAAAGGCGCGTGATAAAATAACTTGTGCTGGATTTCGCTCGGCAGATGAGGCTATGGCGATATGGCTCGTGATCGATCCGCGAAAAATTTCGACTGGATCCGGTTTTATTTGAAGACTACCCTTTTAATTCCAAAATTACATAATTCTCTCAAAAAAATGCAAAGCAAGAAGATATTTATTTGCACTTTTTATTGTTATTCCGGGTGTGATTTAGCATAGCAAATGGTTAAATACATGTCTTTTATATTGCTTAGTGTAAGCAGTGGAAACGAGACTCCAGGGCGGGCTCGCAAGGTTACACTCCTGGGGCAGGGACTGTAAGCGCGAGCTTTTCACCTCTGCACCCAGAAGGGGAAGGACGGGAAGGAACAAGGAAGGAGGCGCCGCCGCGATAGGAGCCCGACGACGCCTCCTGGGAGTGGATAGGGAAGGAAGGGAAGGGACGAGGAATCCCGCACCGTCACAGAGGCGGGCGGGTCCTACCATCAGCGAAACCAGGCAAAGCGTTTAATATTCTAACGACCTTGGAGGATTATTCTATGAGGATGAATAATCCAACGATCAGATCGTTAGATGCTTAGTATAAGCAGTGGCGGATCAATGGGGGAGGTCCTAGGCCCCCCCTTGGATATCCAATTTACATTAGATAGAATGGTAGTTTTCTTCGGACCCCCCAATCTTGCTGGCAGGTTACCCCCTACTTAGCCCCCTATCCTGGATCCGCAACTGAGTATAAGTGATAGAGATTTTATGAATATGGTACAAATATATCTGGCGTGCTATAATAGATCGACCTTAAATTACGGCAAACCGTAACTACTGGTAAAACTGTAATTTGGCTTTTTGATTACCGTACCGCACTTTTCAGCATTCTGGATCGCTACAAGCCGTCGCTATCGAGTTCTACAGTCGGCGCTCAGTGAGCAGATATTCGTCGCCTCCGGCTCGAGGTCTCGTGTTGACGGACGCTTATCCCAATTTTGATGCAAGCCGAGTAGGAGGCGGTGGTCTATGTGCCGTCTCGACGCTGAGATATCGGGTATTCGTCTGCGAAAGACGATCGCCATTATCATGCAAAGTGCGGCCGCGTCTCCGGAGGCGTCGCATCTCCGAATCGAACGCGATGATCTGTTGTTATCTTCACGTCGGGACGTGCATACATATCCCGTTCCCGCGACCCCGGGGGGATAGAGGGAGGGGAGTTGCCATAGCTCCCATGATGATGGGAAGTGCTTTTTCTCGGCGAAGTGTTGAGGGGTTGGTTGGTGTCATATCCCCACCCAAGCACCTATTCCTTTTTTCCTCAAATCTTCCCCGAAATCGTTTCTGCATGCATGTACTCTCAAATAAAAGCCCTGCGCATTGGCGAATATGCGATAGTTTCTGACCGAAACAGCGTCGCATTTTGATGTCGAATCGTCTCTAGCCATGTGTACAAGTTGAAGTTGACTTTTATAGCGGTCGACTGTAATTCTCGAAACGCACGTGTGGGCATTGGTTGCAAAGCTAGCACGAATCGATTCAGCACGTGGTCGATCTTGACTCGATTTATTATGGAAGTGGAGACATCTCAACTTAAGACCCAGTAGGAATCGATGCCTATGATTCTATATCAAGCGGCAAACGTTGATTTTTTCTAGACAGACAAATAATATGGTTTACTTGGAATTGCAGAATCTAAGAGTCTTGGAAATCCATAATGAAAACAAGAAAAAATTTACATTTTCCCAGATGAATAAGGCTTATTTAAGAGTAATATTTTTTAAGCACCGCCGCTTTTGCAAAAACTCCCGAAATGTTATGACAGAACTGTTAAATCTCACTGAGCTCTGTGTTCATAAGACCTATTTCGTGTTAAATGGCAAATATAATAAACAGAGAACTAGTGAATTAGCCATAGGTTCACCCGTATTGCCTTTAATCGCCGAAATATTTATGTAAATTTAGACAAAATAGTTAGTTAAGGGCAAGTATCCACTTTTGAAGAAAGTGCATTATTGGTTTAGATACGAGTACGACTTATAGTGTTTATGGAAAGGAACCAGAAGGCAAGTGAAATTCAATGGAGGAATGTATTTAATTTACAGTAGAGTTTCAAAATAATGATATGGTAAATTTCCTGGGAAATATCAATTAAAAACAGCAAACGCATGTTGGTATTTACCAAAAACCCACATGTACTGAACATGTGATTCATGCCCCCTCAAAACACCCAGTCATAACTTGGCAGCGTTCCACAGCTTAGCACATAGGATCATCGATATTCCTCGGCCATACTAAAGCTATTATAAGAAAATGAATGTGATTAGTAGAGTAACGGTAGCGAACGGTTTTCAGTGAATATGGTGAATTATTTAGTGAAAAGGGGATATTTAATTCACCAACGGGTCTATGAGGAGTGACTCAATCTCCTAGATATAGAGCATCATTACAGTTGTCGTCCAAAGATGGGCGCATTTAATGATCACTTCTCATTCGCATTTTAAATTTAATAGCTGTTTGACAGGTTTCACAGAAATCGCTTGGGTTTCACGACCTCTCTCATCTGAATTCACTAACTCATTCTCAACTGTGTGGTATTCCATTACAAGGTAGTAGTGGTATAAGCAAAAGTTTCTCAAAAAGAAATCTTGCCTCTCATCAGTTTATTTTCCTCTCCATTCCGCCACAGTCTGAACGGGACAGCTTCTACATTCATGAACCCTTGAAAGAAAGAGGTAGAAAATTTGTAGAGTCATTGTAGCTTTTCACCTCCTTTTTATTTGAAACTGGGCCAACTCAAATGACATTTCTTGCGCATAGAATGTGTCCACAAAAATTTATGATATAGCGCCAATTGACGCTCCCACCGTGTGGGTGATTCCCACCCCTTTTCGGGGGTGGAATTTTTTTCCGAAGTAATCCCGTCTAAGAAGATATAATTTCGAGAATCATGTACCTTAAAGTTTTTGTTTAGACAATACAATACTTCTTCGTTATTTTCGGTTAAACACTAAGCCTCTAAATCTTGAAGTTCTCATCAGAGATGACAATCAAAAACTAAACGCAAGTAAAAACATGTAAAATTTCAATTTTTTCGTTCCCAGTAGCGAAATGTAGTAACGAAATGAAAAAAATAAACCCAGGGAGCTAAACTCAGGGTAGAAACGAAATCCGAGTCGAATTAACTTCGGGTCGAAATTGAAAGAAACCTGTAGGACGATACGAAACACAGATTATGTTTCGTTCCGGAGGGACCACGTGCTTCTCCCTTGAACAGTTTAGCTTCGACCCATACACCGAACACGAAGTATGGTTGGATGAAGTAGAAGCTCGGCCTACCGCCATTAGATGCATGAGGCACTCATTTATTCACCACTAATAGGAGATAGGTGAGCACAAACTGGCCATTCGATTTTTAAGCCCACTGTTTTAACCTCTCTAAGCTTAAGTCAAACTGAATGGGTCGAAACTATCCCTCTTATCCCCCTCTACTCGACTTCTGGGGTCGTAACTTAAGTATTTGCAGCGGATTTTCGATTAATTTAGTTTCGTTCCTTGGAGTAAATTTTCGTCCCGGGACGATTCTATGCTCCTTAGTGATTTTAATTTCGTGCGGAAGCGAAACTAAACACAGAGCTCGTATTTTCGTTTCCCTCCGCGTCGAAACGATACATTTTCGTTTCGCTTCACTCGCCATCCCTAGTCCCCCTTCTGAAATCCTATCTCACATCCAAACATTGCGAAAATGAAATTTTCTCGGAACTCAAGAGGAAAATCGGCTATCTTTTGCATTTCTCATGAATATTCGGGAGACCTATATTACGAGGTGACTGTAATTCACTCTGGCAGTAATGCAGCGATTTACCTCATCGTCTCGCTTCTTCTAGCTTCCATATCTTAGTGGCAATGACTATGAAAAACGATAAACTGCGGTGGTGGATAGATTTCGGAAATGCCTCTCGAGATGCGCATTATTTCACTGTGAATGAAATGCTCAATTCAAATAATTTATTCCATAGTTTCTTAATTATTTTGTATTAACTACCTGCTTATGAACGTAACAAGTCCCAAAAGCTTAGGGCCTAGTCGTATTCACTGCGTCATTTGTTTTCAATGCGATCTAGAAACGGAATGTTTTGGGTATGCATCTCAAGTTAAAAACATTGTATTGTTTCATTTGAAGACATAAAAGATATGGAAAACGATGGTTTACCTAAACAGTGAAAATCTCTTTGGAGCTACTATCCCACCCTAATTGTGACGAAGGGATACATGAACCAAGTTTTCCCAATGGTCGTATGTTTAAATGCTTTCGTGATCTAGGGTAGATATAGGAATGGCTGTCACGGAAAATTTATTTTTCTTTTATGTTCCAGCATACTCAAAATACCTTTCTTAATCTTGTAAAGTTCACAATCCTAACGTACAGTGTTCCTCAAGCCATTGCGTTCAAGCCTGATTTACGTTGACACTCACGACGCATTTTAAAATATTTTCGAAAATACCCGCAGCGCGGCGATGAATTCAATGCAATCGAATGTTTACTATATGATATTTACTCTTGGGGAGAATATTATTGAACAGGTATGAATTTAATTGGCCCTTTCATCATGGGTACAAGTATCGGTGCAAAGACCTAATTACATCTTATTTCCCCGTGAAGTGCGGATTGATTTGCCGTCAGCATCGCGAGCGACGGCTTGAGCTAACGTTAGCTAACGACAAATATTGTGGCCTACTGTGTGTAACCTCTGTGGTAGTATTCGAGATTCTACCATTAACCCTTTCTAACCCAGAGCTGATTATGGGAGAGATCAAATTTGAAGATTTTTCATTTTGAAAACTTGAAAATTTAACACTCAGTTATAATTATCGTGGCAGCTAAATATTTCGTCATTAAAGTTTACAGGGGATCGGGTTGGTGTGGTGGCTAGAGCGTTGGTTTCCCACCCGGCGGGCTCGGGTTCAAATCCCGGCAGTGGCAGAGAATTTTCAGTGACTGCCCGATCCCTGCTTGAGTGTTGTGTGGAGGATATTTCAAGCGGAACACTCCGTCCGTCGGATGGGACGTTAAGCCGTGGTCCCCTTGGCGCCTTTCGTTAAGAGCAGGCTAATGCCGACGCCGGGTTTCTCTCCACCCTTCCTTCCATACCCTTCCCTCATGGCGCAAATGACCTAAGCTGTCGGTCGCCTCCTCCAAATACCATACCATACCATTAAAGTTTACACTACAAAATAATATTTATTTTACATATCTCATAAATAGAGCTGAAAGTTTAAACATTTTTGATATTGCTTAGAAGCAACATTGGGTCATGAAGGGTTAAGAAAACCACAGTAGTACCACAATCATCCAACAGAAAAGTCAAACCTGCCAGTGAGCCTGTCTTTTATTTCGAGCCTTTCATGGGTCTTTTCTTCAGCTCAATTCGCACTTTTGATCCGTCTACTTTCGAAATCACAAGCCCCTTCGCCTTGTCCTCCCCTATCCGCCCCAAAATACCTTGGGGCCTTGCAATTCCTCTCCCTAACGTATTCCTGCCCCGGCAGTCGAAGAATCCTCCTACACCCCTACCCTGGATGCCGTCCAATTCGCATGGGCTCTTGCGATTTCATTCAATCGAGTTCACAGTGGTCCTATTCCTCCCTGTTGACCCGAAATGAAACGTCGGTTGTCCTTGCTCCGGGGGTCCTCGTATACGATTCAATGCAGAAGAAATCGTGGAGACCGAAGGAAGAAATTTCCATTGGGGTTTTCCCGTTCCTTGAGCTCGTGGGGATTTCGTATTCTAATTTTTTTGATCGGGTTTTTAAATGGGTGACCGTTTAGAGGCACAGGCTATATTGCCCGGGGTCGAAGGTTCTCAGGTCAAGGTTAACCATTCCTTTGGTTTAAACGTTCCAAGTGACCACCCTTCGAGAGGATGAAGACGGTGGAAAAAGTGCCAATGAATACTTTTCCTCACACTAATGGGGCCAATGACAAATGTTTAACTCCTTTAACCACCAACATTTTTATAAATCAAATTTTTTAAATCTTGAACTCGATTTTTAACGTTGATTAGAGTCTTGGAGTTTTTACGAATTAAATGCAAAATTTGGGCCAACGTTTCGCTATAATATTCAACCTTCTTCATAGGTATGAGTGAATATTATAACATAATATTCATACATAGAGGCGTTGAGGTTACTACCATGTTTTTTGCAATAAAAAATAAATAAAAATAATTAAATCGTACGTTAATTAAACATAGAAATATGCTTTATAATTATATTTTTATATTGGCATTTACCAAAACCAATCGTTATTAACAACCTTGTGCACTCATGAATTTGATGTAGAAATGAGAAAATACTTTCTCGGGATAAAATATTATTCCACATTCAACTGCACTCCCATAAAATTAAGAAAAAGAACGCTCACCAGAAGAGTTTTTAAAAGTGTTCCTTGTTGGCTCATTAGTGCGCCCGGGAAGCGGCAAATGGTTGGTCTTGAACATAAAGAAGCGTTGGCAACCCTTAGCACTATATGTCTTTAAGTGGTTAAAGCATGCTTTACCATGTGTCTTTGTTCATAACAACAGAAGTAGGCGTTGGGTTGAAAGGGGTAATTTCCAAATCAAAACGTTATCCAAGATTAATCAGAATCGCCTGTGAAACATTTAGGTAAACGAGTTTATTAGACTTTTGCCCCCTATAATGCCTGTTAGTACCATGTACAATTCTTCTTGGCTGCGTGGCCTGTCAATGATATTTATCTATTCATGCAATATTGAAAATTGCTAATGACTTTGATATGAACGTTTTTAATTTAACCATTCTACTCTCAGCATGGGTTTACAAAAGTCGCCACTCACGACGCTGACGGACAGATTGATCCAAGTTTCTCAGGTAAAATAAGATCTAAATAAGGATATTAATGTAAATTTATACACATGATGATGAGATCTACCAAATTCATAACTTTTCAAAGCACTATTACGCAAATTATAGGTAAAAAGCGGATCGCATTGCACTCATCAGCACCCCGCGGACATTTAAAAAATCTATTATAATGCGTCCGAAGTGGTAACAGAGATCAGCCTTCTATGGGATGGAATTCGGTCTCCTGTCTGCAGTCCCCTTGGTTGGGCAGCTAACATCTTTTGTAACGTCACGCTTGGCATTTACTTGAAAGACAGTTGTAAATACGTTAAGGTATAAGCGATGGAATAACCGTGTGGTTCAGAAGATGATGGGTCGAAGATCATTTTTAGGTCCCCGAAAAGCTGTTGCCGTAGCTATTGCTCTAAGGGACGGATAAAATTATCTCCCCCCTCCTCTTCCCTTCCATTCCCCGGTGTCTGTCGCGAGGCATCTCCATGGAAACGGAGAGGGGGGCAAATCAACGACTTTCCCACCCGCGGTTGTGATTGGTCAGCCCTTTTTACTTTCGCTTCCCCGTCTTCCTTGTGGCCTTGGCCGACTGAAAGCGTTTATCCTAAATGTGCCGTGCGATCTCTTGGTTTTTTTATTACTACTGCGTGAAGCGCAAGATATCAGAATTATATTGGGTGCCCAAATAATTTCCCGCTGTTTTTTGAACGAAAATACAACTTTATCGTGAAAAAATTGCGATAAGTGAATCATTCGAAGTATTTTCCATCGCTAACTACAACTTTTACCGATCAATGTGGCAGAGGCCAATACCGTAACGGTAAAAGCGTTCATTTTTTGAGGCTCCCCACGAATCATGCCACTATTTGATGTCTTCGTATGAGCGCAACCGCAGATCAGCCAGACCTTGTGCCATATAACAGAACAAGTAATAATTGGACGGTGTAATATCCGGGGAATACAGCGGGGGGGGGGGGGGGGGGGGGGGTCAGGACTTTTCATTTGAGCGTTTTCAGGTAGGTTTTAACTTGTTTTGCAACGCGGGGTCGAGCGTTGTCATGCTGTAGACACACTTAGAATCATAAGGAATCCAATTTTTTCCTTTCACATAAATCCCATCGCATCCAATAACTTGAAAATGGGTTCTTGGGTAACTTCTAACGCATAAGCAAGCTCCTCTTGAGTTTGGTACTGATCTTCATCGAGAAATGCCTCCAATTCAGCGTCTTCCTTCACGTCGGCATTGTATTGACCGTCTTTGAAGCGACGAAAGCAATCACGGCACGTTGTTTTCCTTAGAGCAGCATCTTCGTAAACGTTTTGGAGATCTCGATGATATTCAGCCTCTGTTTTCTTCGAATGAAGGAAGAAAATAAACGCTCCCCGCAAATGACGGTTACCTGGCATAAACGCAAACAATTTCACGCAACAATAAGGATATGGTGCTAAAAAAAAACTCGCCATTGTTGTCGAGCGGTTTGTTTATCAAATGTCTTAGCTTTATTCGTGGCGTTTCCGATACGTCAAAATCGACCAGTAATCACTGCTAGAGCCATCTGTTAACAAACAGCGGGAACTTAAAAGGGGAATACACGACCTTCGCATCGCCGATCGAGCTCAAATTTTGCGAATCGGTAGTTTATGGGTACAAATGTAATATGCCGAAGCGAGACGACGCACTTCTCGTAAAATTCCGAGAAAAAAGCAATTAAAAATCGTTAAAAATGAAGGTACGCTATATAAACTGTTTTGAACGCCCATGTTAAACAATAGGCCGACAGCCCAGTGGATACGGTGTCCGACTGTGGAGGTAAAGGTAGCGAGTTCGAAGCTCGCTCAGGGGGCTTTTTTTATGTTAATTTTTAAGAATTTTATTGTTTAAATTTTTAAAGTTCGTTTTCTTATCTTCGTTACTACTATGGACTATATTTTTAAAAGAGTTTTTTAAAATATTTAAATCAGGAATGGATCAGCTTGGATTAGGAACTGAGGATGAAGGGTGGATAGAAACCCGGCGTCGGCATTAGCCTGCTCTTAACGAAAGGCGCCAAGGGGACCACGGCTTAACGTCCCATCCGACGGACACAACTAGTGTAATCCACATTACACGCAGGGATTGAATTTAGGAATGCCCCTTAATTCTTTACCGAGATTTGGATGTGGAAGGCCAGTACACTGCCTCACCACTCCAGTTAATCCTTTATTTGCAATTTTCAGGATGGAACTCATCATAAAGACATGTAAAGCAAAGTGATTTGCATGTGTTTATGATGAGTTCCATCCTGAAAATTGCAAATAAAGGATTAACTGGAGTGGTGAGGCAGTGTACTGGCCTTCCACATCCAAATCTCGGTAAAGAATTAAGGGGCATTCCTAAATTCAATCCCTGCGTGTAATGTGGATTACACTAGTTGTGTCCGTCGGATGGGACGTTAAGCCGTGGTCCCCTTGGCGCCTTTCGTTAAGAGCAGGCTAATGCCGACGCCGGGTTTCTATCCACCCTTCATCCTCAGTTCCTAATCCCAAGCTGATCCATTCCTGATTTAAATATTTTAAAAAACTCTTTTAAAAATATAGTCCATAGTAGTAACGAAGATAAGAAAACGAACTTTAAAAATTTAAACAATAAAATTCTTAAAAATTAACACAAAAAAAGCCCCCTGAGCGAGCTTCGATCTCGCTTCCTTTACCTCCACAGTCGGACACCGTATCCACTGGGCTGTCGGCCTATTGTTTAACATGGGCGTTCAAAACAGTTTATATAGCGTACCTTCATTTTTAACGATTTTTAATTGCTTTTTTTCTCGGAATTTTACGAGAAGTGCGTCGTCTCGCTTCGGCATATTACATTTGTACCCATAAACTACCGATTCGCAAAATTTGAGCTCGATCGGCGATGCGAAGGTCGTGTATTCCCCTTGTTAGTTGCGCACCTAAAAGTTCAGAAAGGAGTCAGCGATTGAAGTCGGAGTACATGAGGTGGCTGAATTTCTATAATATTTACTCTCTACCGTGTACGGTGAGAGGATTTTACAATGAGGAATGCGTCCTATCTTTATTCTTGGAATTCTCAGTCAGATTTTTTCGAATAAAAGATTTATAATTATTTTTATAGCGTAAGGTTCATGCTCAAAATTGAATTTTGACCGATCAAAATCATCGGACGCATTCGTGAAACCTATATTTTTGTAGTTTTTAAGTATACTGGGACTAGCCACGGTGCTAACCGGCTGTGGCGCCGTGCGCTCGACTAGGACTGCTATTCGCATAATATGCTCAGCAGTCCATTCCACCTTGTCCGGTAAAGCCCACAAATTTCCACAGGGGAGAATGATGCCTCGGTAGCTTAACTGTCTAAAGAACTCGGCCGGAGAGTGAGGGATCCGGGTTCGAATCCCGGCCAAGACGAATGATTTTTCCTCCGTGGATTTTTCACACTATATTTTGGAAGTGTAGCATACGATAAATATCTAATTAAAAGGCCTAATTCGACTAATGCTTTCAAGCAAAACTAGACTGTGCCCATATTTTCTCATAAATCAGCGAATTGCATAGAATATTTATATTTCCTTTACCACCGTCGTTGACGGCAAAATCATCCCATCTGCGATTTAAGGAATGCATAGTGTTGCACCAATAACAGTGGCTCAACCGTTGACATGTATTTCTGAAATGGAGTATTTGAGAATTTTGTTAAAGTCGAAATTTTTGAAAAGTTGAATTTTGATGAAATGTTGAACGAATGAAATCTGGATTATGAAATGAAACATAGGCGACTGGCCCTCGTTTCTCGTTTTAACTCACAGAAAGCCTTACCCTCTCCTAAAATTCTGATAAACTTTTAAATAATTTCCTGAAAATCCAAACTCTTTGAATTAACGACTATTTTTGTGTATCATAGAATTGTTCAAAATTCATTTAACTGAGAAAATTAAACCGTAAATTTTCGATTGCATTCAATTTAACTTTAAAAAAGGACATCAAGAGAATACACTCGTCATTGAGGCTAATTGCAAGTCAACGTTGGAAATGCCGAATCTGCGTACTACTTCTTCAGCAATAGGAGAGAGTGTTACCGTGATTATTGTTAATTTTGCTGATTTGCATGGGTATAAAATATAATTTTTGTTGTCTTTCCATTAACTCCCGATATGTCTGGAGCAGATGTTGATTAAACATTGGAAATTGACAACCGGTCTGAAGTGAACGTAGCAAAAAATAATAGTGATTGGCATTAAAATTAATTAATCACCTTATTTTAGTTAAATTATTATTTTTTCCCGACGTAAAATGCTGGTTAAGTCTTCTCGGGATTTCCACCGGGTTATTTTTTAATGGATGATAATTTTTATTTTTTCAGAGTGAAAAAAACTTAAATATATTTTGTGTGAGCCCTCTGTTGTTCGAAGTGTACGTATTTTTATTATTACTCGTACATTTTTTTAGTCTGGTAATTTTCGATTTATTAATGATTGCCAGTGAGTTTCTCGATCTTGGGACTGGTATCTATGCTTTTCAAATAGGATTAACAATAAATAGTTGAGTGTTTGCTTTGCTGGATCATCATGCAGAAAGATTACATGTGACATAACTTGGCGGAAAAATGAATTTGTCATCAAGATATTTTAGTAAGTACTGTCCTTATTTTAGGGGCGACCGTAAAGTTTTGTCCTTTGTAATTTGAAATTTATTTCACAATGGCAAAAAAAAAATCACGACCCAATGGAAGTTCCTATTAAGGTCATCTCCCGACATTCGGGGTTTCGTCCTACCTTCTTACAAACCACCATGAAGGCCTGGAGGCAGTTCATTACTTAAAGCTTTAAATGCGGAAAAATGGCCTTAATTAACTTGCTCTAGGAAGAATGGCAAGGAGGCTCGGAATATTTATTCACTCCACCAGTGCAATCCTCCGCAGTAAGGGGCTGCTCGCGTATTTGTAGTCGTAAATTTCCGTGTGCATTAAATTCAACTCGAAAGAGTATGTGCCATCGAGGTTAATTGCAAGTTCACTTAATTTTCCAGATTTTTTTTAAAGAAAATATTTTGATTTTAACATTTTTATAATATCTTTAATTCCTTTTCGGGTCACTGCGCAAAGGGAAGCATTTTACTTCGTTATGGGTAATATATTTCATAGCCATAATTATCTTTAATAATTCAATGCTCTAATGGATCGTTTTTACTATTCAGAAAATAATGTTGTAATGCTCGATATTTTTGAGTGTAAGATTTCACGATTTCCCGGCGAATTGAATTGTTAAAATCTTCTCGGGCTGCCCACCGCGTGAGTGAATCAAATGCTACCGGGTGTTGTAGAATGAAAAGAGGGAACTTTATCCAAGATCCATGCTATATCATCAATAGCTATTTTCACTGAATCTTTAAAGAGTACAGTGCATAAGCTACCGTCAGCGGTAAAATTTCAACGGACCTTTACTCTAACAATCGAAGCTCAACCAATCCTTTACCACTAGCGTCCGCATTTAACTAGTGGACAGTTAACACTCAAAAGCCCATTATATGTTCATGTGCAGACAGCAAAAACCCCAGTGCTTTTGCTGGTTAAAAAATGTTTTCTTAATCCGAAAAAGTAAATTTAGGAGCCGCGAAATGACGTCACCTTCCACACAAAAACACCAAAAGGCTAAAGAAAGAGGCTACGTAGTTCAATCCCGAGGAAAACGCACGGAATATTTTTCCAAGGAATCAAATACGACAGCCTGAGCTTTACCTGGGCTCGGGTCCCTGGCAAAAAATATGCATCACGAGGTGTACTCGGGTTTGGACTTCAAAGTGTAAATATTTGTGACAATTTCCCTCGCGAAACATCGGCAAAATCAAATTCTCTCAACCGGCGTTCTGCCTGATGAGAGTTAATAACAATTTTGAATGTTTTTAGCATTGACAAAATTTCGGAAACCAACGTATCTTTCACTTCTATCCATATCAGAATTGTAAAATAAGCTCGTATAATGCAATAAGTAATAAATAGTTTTCGAAAACTGTGGAGTTTTCTTTAGCAACTATTTTTAGCGCTTAAACAAATATTATAAGCTTCAACTGGAATTGAAACTCCGTAATTTCACCTCATGATGGGACTAAGAATAAGTATCAAGGTCTTATTTTGTAATAAAAATTCATAATGTGCAAATTGAGAGTTGAATTTATTTAGACAATATAAAAATGTAACATAATTACCCTAGAATCCTGTAACACAGAAATCATGGGCGAAGACATTCGAAATGTGGTGCTTGAGAAAAATGATAAGTATCTAATCGATCGACAAAGCAAGTATTGAGTAGGTTCTTCAAGAAATAGGAGGGAGGAGTAGCATTGTGTAAAAATTGAAAAAAAATATGAAACAACCTAATCGATCATATCTTGAGACATGGTGGCCTGATGAAGACAATCGTCGAGGGATAAGTAGATGGTAAGAACGGAAAAGAAAGACCTCGAAAAAAATAAGCGGTGCAGGTAGTATGTTAAAGATGAGAAATACGTAGGTGTGAAAAGATTAGCTAATAGGAGAATTGAGAGGAAATCTGCATCAAACAATTATAATCGTGATCACGTACTAGGGATGGTGGCAATGATAGCGCGAATGATGTCCCTTGGACGTCATCGTTTTCAGCGATGGAATCAATTATAGGGATCACTGTATCTATTAGTTGTTTCCGGCAAATCCGGCATTGAACTGGTGCTTAAAATACAACAGCAGCCAATCAACGAACGAGACCAAACGTATGTTGTGACATAACATAATTAACCCTTAACCAGTGACGTGCAATTCTTGTTACACTACCAGTGACGTTCGGTCTGGGAGACCGCAATAAATAAAAAATTCATAAAATATTTCTACGCCATTTTTATTGTTTTCTTTAATTTTTCTTTGAATGCTTAACTATTTTAAAACTTAAATTAAAATTTTTACACTCCCAATACGAACCAATTTGTCATAAAAAATTGTGATTTGAAGCAGGATCAAAAAACTGATGCCAAAAACACCTGAGTTATAATTATTATATGTATCAATATTTCGCCAGATTCAAAAAAGGCCTTAAATGTTAACGTTGGAAGGCTAAGTAGTAAGTAGCCATGAAATTTATCCCGCTTATTCCTTTTATTGATGCATTCTTAGTGAGTGACGTGCGGTCTCACAGACCGCTAATCGAGTTCAATTGCAAATTTACAGAAATTAATAAAAGGAACGTTAAATTTTAAGAGCGGGATGTCCTTGTTATGCAAAAATATGAAGCTAACGAGAATTATAGATATTTTGAAAATATTCATAATTTTAGTAACGCAGCGGTCTTTCAGACCGCACGTCACCGTTTAAGGGTTAACATTCATCAAAGTGATAAGGGAAATAAGTGATACATAAAATTGCGCGAATTGTTTGCGTGAGATTGGGAATAGAGAGTCCCACCTTCAATCTAAACTTCGTTATACATCAAATATTTTCTGTGGAATACATTTTTAAGTTACTTTGGAATTAAATGTCGTCAAATTATAACAATACAGACAAATAAGAATGATATGAAGTTTAAAAATAACAACATGAAATGAAGAGTGTGCAAAGTTACATTTACCAAGTGTAACGAGATGTGAGCAAACTCGGGAAAAACCAAAGGATGACCTTCGTCCTTGTTGGAAAAAATAACTGTAGGAAAACGTCCATTTAAGAAAGGGAGCGTGAAAAATTAGCGAAAACCATCTGAGAAAGAGCTGATGTAAACATGGATGTGCACAAATACGAGAAAAGCTCACATAAGCGATATAAATGATTTTGAATGACAGGGTGATATAGAAAATGATGGTCTCAGTAACTATTTCCCTTGACATGGAAAAGCATTGCCGAAATGATCAATGGACTTATGTATGACAAAGAATCGTGTGATTCGTGCTTTAGGGTTGCTGGCAGTAATGGTGATGACCCCACAAACCGTTCAATTTGTTGAAATATATGAAAAATTTTAGTATGATAAAAATATCGCAAGTAGAAATCAAGCGGTTTTATTCGACGGTAATCGTCGGCTCGCGCGTTTCGTCGTGCCATTAATATTAAATTTCTGCGTGCTCTCTTTAGTGACTCCCTCTACCCTCTAGTGCCTTTCGCCCCGTGAGTCTCCGATGAGTGAGAGAGCGAGTCGAGAACGCTGTGCTTTCTTCTCCTCCGCCGACTCCCCTAGCGTTAATGTGCCTTCATTAATTCATTCGTGAAAACGCCGGAAGAGGGCAAACGAATGCTCCAATGTCGTCCCAGGGTCCTCTGTCTACCTCAACGCCCCTCCAGCTGCGAGGTAGGGGGCGCGCACCCTAGGGGTTCCCTGGGATCAAAAGGGCTTCAGGGCGCCAAACCCAGACCCCTTGAAAATGAAAAAAAATGCTTTCCTTCCCTTTAAATCCTTCCTCGTGCTTTCAGTGTTGGCTTTGCTGTGAGAGGACGAGGTTGTAGGGACACTGAATGAGTGAGAACACGAGTTGGGTAGCTGTGGCGCCTATATCATAACTTTTTTTTGAACGAACCCCGGCACCGTAAGACGCCCAAGAGCGCGCACCTTGACTTGTTTTTGTTTCTCGGCGTGCTTTTGGAGCTCTCTCTCTCCGCATTGCTGCTCGTTGCCACCCCTTGTGATTCCACACTCGAAAAGAAAAATAAAGATAGAGAAATTACTTTTTCTTCCGGATTGGAGAAGTTTTTTTTAATAAAAAAAATATATAAATATATTTTATAAACTCGCTCTGTCTTTCTCTCGTGCTTAGCAAGAATTCTGCAGCTTTTAATTTTAATACCGCTATTATTTAGTCGGAGGAAATAAAACGCGATTAATGGGAAAATATTATGTGGTTTCAATGTTTAAATCAAGCTCTACTTCCGTCCGAATGGGGAAATTTTTAAATCGAAACTTGAAGCGCGTAAGTGGTGGAAGGGCTCCATATTAATTATGAAAACCCTTTTTTTCTTCCATAAATTTATAAAAACTTATATTGAATGGCCGGTTTCGGCTATTACCCGAAACGTATTTGATAATTATGTAATATCCGAAACTGGTCATAAAGTATAAATTTTATAAAATTGTGGAAGAAATAAAGTGTTATCATTATGAAATGGGGAAATTTTTGTTTTAATGCTCATTTGTATGTACAGAAAAGGCGAGAGAATAAGTTCTTCTATTCTAAATTCTAACACTTCTTTGTATGAAGCAACTTATATTTGACGCGCTCTTTAAATTCTATGTTTTATCGTCTGGTATTTTAGTTAGAGAAGAGAATTTTATGTACGCAATATCCTAGAGTATAGAGCTTCTTTGAGGGATTCCCTCGCTAGTAGGTAGATTATGACCGGTGGGCCGTAGAGGCCATATCTTACCCCATCTTTCTTAAGGCTACTTAAAATTATATCAGCACTATTATGTTCATATTGTTAATGAAACTGTAGACTATTAGTGCCTTAAATCAAGTGGTTTACCTGCGAAATGCGTTGTATTCGAATAAAACTTGTGGAAATGTTGCAATGCCTTATATGACTTATATAAAGAAATGACACCACATCATGAAAAACATAATACAAAATATTTTAGACTATGATTCACTTGGTACATTCAGTACTCTTAGAATAGAGAGATAATAGTAAAATCAACTAATATTTAATTTGAAGCATAGATGTTTCTATCTGTAAGTATATTAGGTTTAGAAGAAATGTCGTTAATCACCCGGTGGGGACCCGGGTAGCCTTAATAGACGGTTAATACTATATTATGGTAGTTTTAATTCGTTTTATAGAGTATTATAGTGCTTCTTTGAGGGATTCCCTCTCTAGTTGGTAGATCATTGCTGGCCTCGGTGGCGGCGGGGTAAAGTCCTCGCCTGCCAAACCGAAGGTCGCGAGTTCGAGTCCCGCCTGGGTAAGTGTTATCTGTTATCCGCCTGGGTAAGTGTTAAATGTTATCAGCCCCGATGTAAAGGCGGAACAGTGCTGTTTTCGGTGGTGTATGAAATAAATAAATAAATAAAAATCTCCGGTGGACCTTAGTTATTCGGAGAATTCTGAGATAATTTTGTCAGCAACTATGGTTTAATAAAAAAAAAAGATGCGTAAGTATATCTGTACTTACCTCATTTTTGGTAGAAATGTCACTTATCACCCGGTAGGAAACCGTTGTGCACATATTTTATTTATTTACAATAATATATATGCTTTATTACAAGGATACAGTTATAATTGTTTGAATAAATAATACATTTCACTGTCACATTTTCAAATAATAGTTTAACATAAGTGTAAATAATAGCCATTTGTAACATACAATCAAATAATGTAGAATCACATACAATCAGGATACAATGATAATTGTTTAAATAAATAATAAATTTGATAGCTATATATCCAAATAATAGTGTAACGTAAGTGTATTTATCTGATTATTTAATCCTATATTTCGGTAGTTTTAATTCGTTTGCTTGTTTTTTTCCCTCCCTTTACGCGTTGGAGTGGAGGGTGAGGGGTATATGAGTAGTATATTAAGCCAAGGAGAGCATTTTCTCCTGTTTGCGCGCTCTCCTTCTCTCTCGACTCCACTGCGGAATGCTCCTTTTCACGAGGCGCGCGCTCATTGGTGGATTTGTAGAGGGAGCGTGGCGCTTTTGAGTGGCGAGGGAAGAAAAAAAAGAGGAGCGAGGAGCGAAGGAATATTTTCGCCGCTGCCTGCCGCGTGTCTCCGTCCTCTTTTAGCGCACGCGGCACTCCCAACTCTCCCAGCAGCTCGTTTCAGTTTGTCCTTAAAGTCTTTGTCAAATGCTCTCCTCTTAGGACTCCTGGAGTGGTTTTTGAGGGAAGATATTTGCCGCGAAAACTTGTGTTTTACGTATTAGCGTTGCGTAATGTATAACACGCATTTATGCCTCTCTTATAAAACGTATAAAATCGTTTCAGGCTTGACTTTGTGGAATATTGTTATATCCATGATAAAAACACAAAGGGTAATTTCCACACTATTTAATTTAACACTCAACGACCGACCATGGTTTCAAAACTTTGTGTTATTTTCAAGGTATGGAATGAAAAGATTTCTTGAAAATGACAAAAAGTGTCGAAACCATGGTCAGTCGTTGAGTGTTAAATTAAACAGTGCGGAAATACTTTTTGTGTTTTTGCCATGGATATGTCTCTCTCTTTTTTGACTATTAATCTAAAATTAATTTTTATTTATTTCTTTTAACCTTCTAAGTCAACCACAAGTAGCCTTTTGCAATAAATTTATAACAATCTAATAGATTAAAACTACATTAAATAGGCGTACAATATAGGACAAGAGTGGCTTTTGGACTATAGCAGAAATATGGATTTGAATCAAGTCATATTTCACCATTTATAGGTAATTTTTTTAAGACGGTAGGTTAAGCATGATACCACGAAATGGCTGCGGAGATGTGTTGACAAATAAGAAAAGAATCTTCTTTATTGTATGCTGATTGGTGATTTGAAATACCCCGGTGATCATTACATTGTATGCTAAAGGTTTTTGCCAAGTTGCATGCCCAAATTCCATCATAACGTAGATAATTTCGCTGATGCAATATTCGTAATCTGTAATGAACATATTTGTTACCTAATTAAAGCAGTCCCTAAGGTGAAAATATTCGGTTACGTATCTATTGATATTTTGAGGTTCGAATTTGATTGACGAATTGCATATTTCATTGAAAATAAGTCGAAAAACCAACTCCAACTAATGATACTGAAATGTATCACCTTGTCTGTTCACGAAGCTATACTAGGTTTGATTCCACTTTTTCTTTGTGTCACCGTCTTTTCAAATGTTTTTCTTGCACTTTGAGTCGCGTTTTTTGTTTTGACCTTTCATTGCTAATAGCATTCTAGTTGTTTTTATTTTGTGCCATTAGCTAATTCAGATTTTGCACTCGTCAGAAAAACCTGGAAATAAGTTAGTCGGCCGGAAATTAAGAGTCCGTAAATTTTCGAGACATTCAACAGTTCAGGAGAATGCCTGTATAAAATTGAAAAAGACGTTAAAAAATTAAGCAGTGAGTAAAATTAATAAATTGTCCGTACATCACAAGATTTATCGCCCAAAAGGTTTGCGTATATGTTTGAAATTGACTACCTGCAATGGAGTTTCCTCATCTTAAGCATTCGGATGATCTATAGAGCTTTTTCTTGATGTCTTCAGAGCTCATGCATTACGTTGTGGCGTTGTTTCTGCTATCTACAGACCGATGAGAAGTTTAAAGCCACTTAGAGTTGGCTAAGGGCATCAGCAGATTTGGTAGGATGCCAAGGTGGGTTTAATAGACAGAAAATTCACCTTGCAAAAATGTCCACTTGTCAAATGAATACAGGCTGGAGATTCGGGTTGACTTATGTACTGAATTAAAGCACCAGCATCGTTGATTATTTGAAATAATTATGTTTGAAACATTTCCGTTTGGACTGCCTAAAACTTCATAGCAGCCATTGATAATTCCTCCTTATTTCTCATATTGTGCTTAGTGTGAGGTTATTAAAATACTTCAGTGAAAAGTGGATAAAATTTCAGAAAATTTGAAAGCGTTTGAAAATATCTATTTCCATGCGTCTCATTTTAACTGCGCTGAAAAATCAATGATTATCTCTCAGCTGGTAAGTTTTCTATTCGATGAACTGCATTCTAATTGATATTGTAAAATGTGTAAAGCGTCGTCGAATACAAAATTTATATGCAAATTGCAGTGGTAAGTATAGATAGCATTTTACTGGTAATGATCGCGACAACTCTCGGAATTAATATCGGTGCTCATAGAGCGGAACGTAAGCTGTGGAGCGAGTGTCACAGCCATTAGCCGAGGAAAGCGCCGTGAAAACTCAGCTTTCTCACCTACTTGTTTAGGAACGCATTCCTCAAATCTGCAAATTCAATTTTCCCGCATAACTTGGAAATCCTTTATCTCAAAGTTGTTTCATTTCCGCTCGAGAGCTTTCAGCTCCTTAATTTTCGGCTTCTCAACGGAATTTCGCGGGGATATTAAAGAGGAGACGTGATGCAAATTGTCACTTCCACCCATAAAACGTCTTCATTCCTCTCGCTTCATGTCCCTCTCATTACTCACATCCTATGCTTTCGGCAGTTTTGTACCCTTCGCGAGCAACGAGGAAATTATTCAACCCATTTACGCAATTTTTCGGGAGGAGAAAAAAAAAGCCTTCCAAACGGTGAATCCTGCCGAGGGACTGGTTTCGACGTGAAATGGAGGAGATGCGGAAATCCGATGCCTATGTTTGCACTGCATGCATGTACCGCAGGAGAAGAAAACGTAATTTTTTTCCGGTCGGTAGGGTCCTTTCCAGATTTCTTTGCATTTAGATTGAACCCCAGGAGTGATCCTGGGGATACGCAAGCAAGCATTCGGGAGAGGGGAATCAATAACTTTCAGTCTTCCGTTGACCGTTCAAGTCGACTCAACATGACCGAGGAGTGTGTGGATGGAAAATAAGTGGATATTTACCGTCAGTGAAGGCAGCGGGGTAAAAAAAGAAAGAACGTCTTGCCTCTTCGTTCGAGAGAAAAAGAGGGAACTGGAGAAGACGGCATAAATTTGTCGCTATTCGGCGGCGGGGGTGGAAGGAGGGATGAAAAACGGCAATTCTCTCCCTTTGCTCTGCCCGTCTCCGAGAACTTGCCCCTTTTTTACACGCAGGAGAAAAATGAAATAGAAATGTGGGGAGCGTGTATTTTATTCTTTCTCCGAGGGAGCTTAGCTACTTACACATGTATGAGAGGGTGGAATGCAGAGGGGAGGAAGAGAGGTGATGTTCTTCCTCCCATCTGAGAAGAAAGCGAAAGAAGGGGAAGTGTAGTGAATGGACGTCACGGGCCATTCTCGGAAAGGGACGCGTAACTTCCAGCACTGGACTTTCGGTGGGGTAGAGAGGAACCCCGAAAAAATACAGATGCAGGCTGCAAATTTGATTGTTTGTTTAATTTAAGGGATTCTTTGAAAATGTGGAACAAGATCCAACTTGTGTGGAGAAATTGAAAATAAAACCTTACCTATATTTTACTCTCTGTAACATTTAATTTTGATACCGAATTATTTAAGTTAGTAATTATAAAAATCATAAATTTCAGCATTGAAATATGATTCGAAATTAATGTTTCTGTCGTGAAAAAACATTTGCTTTAATGCAAGAATCAGTGAATACGGAGTGAAATTTGTTTCTTCATCATTTATCAAGGTATTAATTAACATTGCTTTTTATGAAATATTTTTATGAGGCTCTAGATTATATTTTACTCATGAATTTTGTTCACACGGTGATTAGAATTCGAAATTCTGCTGAAAAAATTGTGTATCGTATCTCAATGTACTCCTCGCTCTGGTAAATTTCATTCTTATGATAATATAGTATTTCTTAGGGGGAAGGGACGATGCGTTTACCATCTGCCATGGAATGAGCGGAGGAAACTTGCACTGCATCTCTGGGATGGGGTAGGAAGTACGATGGGTGAAAAGAGATTCCCCACGAACACAGCGGCGCTGCAGTCGTTTAAGTTGAATATGTCGCTTCTTCTCTTGTGGCAGACTATTCTTTGGTTTCGTTGCAACATCGGATATATATAACATATTATATTGCGTGAATGTTTTACGGTAGTCTTATGCAATCTAGTTAATCGGCGTATCATAGCCAGAATAATACGAAAAAAATTTCACGCCAAAATACTCTTTTCAACAAAGGCTTAACGGAGTATTATTAGTGTGATAGTCAATGTTGTTGTTAATATTTATTCTCAATCAATAATATTACGAGCTGATTAATAATCGTTGCTTTCAACAATCAAATCAAATTCCTCGAGGAATACATAGATGTAAACGGCGCAAAGCAGTTATTCGAGTTTTTGTCCGCGTTCCACCAATTTAAAAAAAATCTGAAAAAATTAGGAATTTAGTTTGATGCGGGGGTACTAACATATAATTTTTTGGCGTGTCCATTGTTTCCTAAATTTTTAATATAATTTTGAAAATTTCAAACCTACGTGGCATTACAGTTTTCGGTCAAATCATTTTGAAAAAAATCAGGAGGGTAGATCGTAATAGCATATAAATTTTAAAATCAAGAAAATATTTTTCGAAAAATTAAAAATTGTAAATCATGTGTAATTTTTTTTGGGTTAATCTCCATTGTTGAGGCCTAAAACTTTGGGGAAAAAATATTTTTTTATGCGCTCTTAGTGTATATATGTTTTATTTTCCAAAATAATTGGGGGGCACTTTTCACCATCTTCGCCTGCTAGATCCTTTGGTTGAATTATACCAGTTTCAATGCATTAACTAGTAAATAGTGATTTTCCTTTCTTTTCTCTAAAATATTGTGCACTTTTAGTGCAATCATTCATGTTTTATTTTAATTTTATTTCTTATTGCTTTTATTTAAGCGATGGATGCCATGATTTTCGACTTAAAGCATGAGAAATTGGCGGATTAGAATTTAGATTTCTATACGCAATGAGGCTTCGGAATATCAAAGAACAACATAGGGGGTAAAAAATAGTCCACAAGCGCATGTGACGTCACTTCATTTGTGGAGAAACGTCGCATGTTCTTTGATAAATTCTGTGCATTTTGGTACCTCATCTGTAGAGTTTGGTTGCGTATAAGTTGAGAAAAAGGTACCTATACAGTAGAAATAATATAGAAGATAGAGCGCGGTTTCTCCGAACAGGTCCATGGAGGCGATTCATATAAGACATTTGGGAAAAAAATATATATGAAGACAAATTAACTTAATTGAGCATTTGCGTGGGTAGCGGAATCGCAGAAGAGAATAGAAATGAATCCGCGTGCACCGATATCAGTCATACTGGTATATGCTGGGCCGTTGGGACTTTCAGGGTCTTTTGTTATATTCTCCTAATAGAATACAGTGATCCTTAAAGAAGGAAAAGCAATTCTTCCGGGTTTTCTCCCTCATTAATAGTGTTTTACAGGCAGCAGTTTTGCCAGATGTTATACTCGCTCCTTCATATTGGAGAAAAATGTAATCGCAGTCAAAATTTTCGTCTTCGTAATTTAGTCGTCAAAAAATTGTTGGAAGAAACCCGGAAAGTGGAACTTCGAACGAATGAAAGCCTCTCCTACTGCCTGAAGAGGTTCAATTTCCTCAGTTTTCATCAAATTTTCCTCTTTCCTCCGGTTTCACTGTCGTGGAGAAACAAAAAAATCAAGATGTAACTGAACCGGATAATAGTTTTTCCTTGTACGACGATATAATCCAAAGATAAGTGGCAATTGACGTTAAAAAAACAGTGTTTCCCTGAAAGTAATCTTAGAGGAAATATGAAAGTCCTTCATTCAGAGCACGCACGTGTAAGAGGCTCTTGATTTTTGAAATTTTATTGCCTCGAGACCTTGACTTGCATCATTTTGGCCTTGCTGTGAAGTATTTGTTGACTGAAAAATGGCTGAATGAGAGCTTTTATGAATTCTATTTTCATGCGCTAAGTTGTCTTTACAGCTCAAGAGTATTGACGCCTTGGAAAACTTACTGTATAAGTGGGCGAGGTAAGCTGCGTTGCCAAGGTCGTTATTTTTTTTATTCGCGCCACTTCTCCTGTTTGATCAATCGAATAAAAAAGGTATTCATTTGCCTCTAAATTTGACTGGATTTGAACATTTACCTTTTACACTCTTTCCAATTAAAGTTTTTTAAGGAACCTTTTGCTATTTTGATTTCAGTTTTCGGTCATAATGCTATTTATTTTAATGGGTGATTGGAAAAATGATGTTATACATGTTATAAAAATTACAAATTTTTCCAAAGAAGCATCTAATACATTCGATAACTCCGCTGCATAAACGCTCAACAATTGCCCACAGAATAGAATACGCTCATCTAGATAGCTCTAATAGCACTAGATGAGCGGATTTGATTCAGTAGGCGATTGTTGAGCGTTTTTGCAGGTATCGCATTATTCTCATTACTTTAAACTATAGTCATGCTTATTATTGCTGCATTATGTTTCCTGTTTTGAATTTTTAATCATGAAAATTACGAACGGAGATGCGCACATTGTTATTTAGGCAAGCATATTGTTTCCCATTCCAGTTAAATGTTTTTCTCTATATCTTACTCCCAAAAGAGCTTGTAATGGAACTTTGAGAAAGGTTGGAATGAAATACATCGTTACTTTTTCATGAGGCACTTAAAACTTAAGGATATTTTTGATACATTGATACATTTGGATACATACATGATTCATTGATGTCCCTATTGATACTCATAATTCATACTTAATATTAGAATGAAATGAATTTGGCGAGAGAAGCTCATTTATGTGTATAGCATTTCTTACGAATATATCATCTATGTAGCACTTAAATGCTCTGGTTCCTTATTAAGCTGTAAATCAATCAACCATCGAGAGGTTCAACCCGAAGTTGAATCGAACTATATCTCCAAGGTTGTTGCCGTCTCTTTAATGTGAAAGTTATGTGATGGGGTAAATGAAAGAATGGGATAGAAAGGAAGGCGTTGAAGTAAATACGTTAACTGGGTCTCATGCACGCACACCCTCAGGTTTAACAGCATACTGTACCTCCAGCGAAAGTGACCAGTAGTATCAATAACAAAAAAATAACACCTCAAAATTTCCACCTGAGTGCGTGAGTGCAGAAGACGCACGTAGAAATTAGTTTCCTTTAGCAAATCTACGGCGCGTGTGTGAGGTTGGTCTTTTTCAATGTAATTTCATGTCCGCATCCTAGGAGTGTCCTCTATTCGGAGGATATATTTCCTGCTAGGTCCGATGGACCAATTGACAAGAAGTAGCGGTTCTTCATTCATATTGTTGGTTGAGCATACATCCAATTACCCTACCTTTTGAAAATAACAACCGATTTCGATTTACCATGGATATGCCTTGAAAAGGCCTGAACATAACGGAATTCGACCCCTTCGGTAAGTGCTTTGGGGTTTGCATTGAAAAGGATTTGAGATTTGGGACCTGGAATATGCGCTCCTTGGCTTGTCCTGGAATGCTTGACATAGTTTGCAGTGAACGAAAACGATATAAATGGATATAGCTGCCCCCCAAGATGTAAGATGGCTATTTAGTGGCTTAGTCAATATTATATACTGCAGTGAAAGATACGATAGATTTTGCGAAGCAGGAGTTGTTATTGCCATCAAGAAAAATCTTTTAGAATCCTTAGTAAATAATGAGGTGGTGAATGGAAAGCTGTGTTTTACCACGTAAAGTTGTATTTTTAAGAATATGACCGTGATAAATCTATACACTCCAACGGAGGATAAACAAGATGAGACAAAGATAAATTCCATGATTAACTAAAAAAGTTATATCTGATATGATATTACGATTGCAATGGGAAATGCTAATGCCAAAACCGGCAAGGTAAAGCTGTTGAACGAATACGCCATAAGAAATCATACCCGAAGTAGAGAATTAATTATACACCCAACCGTCACCGCCTATTCCCTCCGCCCCTTGTGAAGTAGCCATACTTGAAAACATTTTTGTCGCAATTAAACCTTCCTCTGACTCATTACTGATCGTAAGATGACGCCATTGGTGTAATATCATGGTTGAAACACTGCAGAGCTACCTTGCAAGCAGAAATTTCTCCCAGCCTAGCACCATACCCTAGTAAAATACGCAAATGCGTGTTTTTCACCAGCTAAATCTCTTTTATTTTATTATTATAGGCTGATCTATGACATGTAGAGGCTCTCCAAATGGGCACAAAGTTTTGTGTTTGTGCGTGACTTTGTGATCACACTAACGTAGCATTCTCATTCCTCTGTCTCCTGCATCATCTTCTGATCTTACTCTTTGTCCATTTATGTCTTGCTTCACTTCATCTCTGTTCTCTTGGCCTTGGCCTTACGTATATTCATTCCCCTTGATGGGCCTGTATCATGCATAGTATCACCCTTCTATTGTTGCTGCGTATTGGTTTTGAAACCCGTTTCTCCTCTAAATTGGTTCTCTCCTTAAACATTGCTATGAAAGAGATTGCTTTCTTATTTTCATTGATAAGGCCAAAAAATATTAACGGCTGTTTGTACAAATTGTTTTGCGTGCTCTCTCCTAAAATAATCAACATCAGTATTGCTACTATCAGTATCAGTATCAGTACTATATATGAACTAAGGGTGGACTATTGTGTTTTGTCTTATGGTTTTTATAATTATTGCATCACATTTTAGGCTCAGATTTTTTAAATATAAAGTCCTTTTGGGCTAGAAAATGTTTATTCTCTTTCATTCGTCTCGTTGTGTATGGTGTATTTCGCTTTTCTCAACTTGTGATGTTTTGCTCATAAAATTTCATTTTACGCTGTTGAGGGTGTTTCTTCGATAATGTGTTTAGTTTTTACCTGACAAATAACATATTTTATCCTCTTTTACGGCTAGACTTAATTTATCTGCAGTCTTGCGTAACCACCTTTGCAAGCTGATAAGGCAGTACTCTGATGACCTGGTTGTTGTCACCTTCGCGAGTAAACACCACCACAAATTAGAGCCACCGTGGAGCGGTGGAGTTGGTCAGTAGAACTGCCTCCTTGAGGAAATTAGGGCTAATTTGGTGGAGGCTAAGGGGGAACGCTCCGTTCCGAATGCATGAAGTGAGGCTTCAACCAAGGCAAATTTCTGTGGCCTGCACTAGACCGTTGTTAGTGGCGTAGGAGGCCACGCAGGTGCGTTTGTTTGCGAAGGGAAATTCTGGCGGGAAAGCAAACTTGGGCGACCATCCCTCCTCGTTTTGATTGCGTTCCTCACCAATGCATAATTTCCGTGCCGAATCTCTCGTGTGGTCGATTGACACAAGCCAATTGTCAATCCCAAGGATATTCGGCAAATGTCGTGGGCCGTGCGCGCAGCAAGTTTCATTCCGTTGCCACTACTACTTTTCTACCCTTGTAATTGTCGGTTTTCTTCATGACAATATCTCTATTGGTTACTCCTAGTTCAACTCAAATTAATATTCTTAAAGCAGTCCCTACTTTTCCTGCCCATGCTCCAAACATCAAATATAGAGTTCCAATATCTTTGTGATTTGTATAAAACAATCATTGTCGCATTCCTATATCTTTTTACAAATAATGACTCTTTAATTATAAAGTAAGATTGTTGAGAAATAGATCTCACTTATCTCTTAAACTCACTTACCTCGCCATAAGATGCGTCTAACGTGGTTACGTTAAACTATCAGCATGAGTTTGTATGGTAGCCGATTTCCATTTTTTCAATGTCTTTCTTTTGCGGTGCAATAATTATATACTGGTGGCTAAGACAGGGCTTGGATTTGGTAATGAATAATGCTCAACATTTGCTTATGCTTATGAATGCTTAAAAATAATTTTCTACGCTCTTAATTACCTCTTATTTTTTTGGCAATAATCATTCTTATTAGCCAGATTTTCAGTACATACCCATTAATTAATAGAATTCTCCGCTCATTGAAAATCATCATATTTTTCTTATTTACCCTAAGGTTGGTGGGCAATCAAAATTCTTCTTACCGAAACCTATTACTTTCTTTCTTTCTTTGAACCTTCTCCTGCTAAAATGCTGGGGTATTTTCTAAGTCCAACTCTTTCTGCGCGACCCCCTTAAAATATGACAAGCGCAGTGTTTTGACAAAAAATAAATTAAAAAGACGTTATTCGGAAACCTGGTTCGGCTAATATAAAATTCTGAGGACAATAGTACCTTTTTTCTGTGAATTACTATGTCGTCTGTGACACGATTCCACGCAATATCTCTGTCTACTGTCTTGTTCGTTTTCTACTGAAATACAGCAGGGAAATAGTTTACAGTCGTAGGAAGACGGTATGAAAATATTTGAGACTGGCGTAGCAAAGTGTTTAATTTCATTTTGATTGATTCTCCTAGTTTCGTCTGCGCTAAGGAGGCATCAGGGCTGGTATTTTTAGGATTATTATTGTACTTTTTTTGCATATTTAAGGTGGTTATCCAATATTTTCCGCCTTGTTTATCTTTATCTTTTGGCGTATTCGCAGGTTCCGAGGATCTCTTGAGTGTGGCACCCCTGGCGCTAGCTGCGCGAGAGTGCAAATTGCGGCCACTGCTGGCGGTTGCTTCGCATCCGGCAGAAGGCTGCGTCCACGTGAGCGGTGAGTGTCCAAATTGACCTCTTCACCTATCCCTCGGCGGGTTTGCTTAGCACTCGTGTGCTGATTTCTGACCTGTCTCCTTCCTTTCCTTGCATCTACCCAACACCAGCATTGTGGATTTGACCTCAGTCTCCGAGATATAAAGCCCTGAACACTACCTCCCCCACTTATATTTTGACATTAATTCAAAATGTATATCTTAGTGAACGCCTAATTTGATGTGGAAATTCAATTTATTTTAAAATTTTAATGCACTAGGAAAAGCATTAGTCATATTTAAGATGGAATTACTATAAAGCAATAAAAGTTACGCCATTTCCTAATATTCTTATGACGGAGTTACAGAAATACATGAAAATATACTTATGCGTACTTGATAGGCTAATTTCTTACGGCAATGTTTCGCGAATAATACCTATCCAAATAAAGTCTATAAGAAAACATAAAATTGTATCAAAAAGTAATTTTTTTTCAATCAGTATTTTAAAGATAATTAAAAATGCATGGACGAATCAAAGGTATGTTTAAATGAAAGTGATTGATTTTGTATTTACTTAAGTTATGCTTTAATTAGAAAGCAGGTTTGCGTTAAATGCAGCTAAAATTCAGTGTTAAGAGGCTTTCATGCACGCACTTTATTGTGCCGTGAGCTTCACTCTCAATTTTGGTTTCAGTTATTTAAGTACAAATAGATATATTGAAGAATGGTATCTAGGTACTACATTGATATATCACGCACCCCTCTTCTTGTATAAGTCAACTTTTCTCTACACTTCATGGTGATGAGCTTCTAGCTTCCAGAAAAAAAATAGTTTTACCACTGAGTTTTTCTGCATCTTCTGGCATTTTGCTTTACCCTACCCTTAACCGTCATTATTCCAATTTCGGTACACTCTGTATGTATTATTTCACTCTGTATTTCACGGCCAGCATAGATAAATATTTCAATGAATAAAAATAAATTAATTGAAAAACTCGCGATTTTACTCGAGGTAAAAATTGAAATAATCCACATTTCCTTGGCGCAAGATCCATCAGTTGAATTTTACTGTTAAAATACTACATTTTCAAAATCAAAAAAGTAGAGGTCATTCGCTTCATATTTCAGATTTTAATTTAGGTACTGAAATGAATATTTACACAGAAATAATTTGATTTAACTTCAAGGTAAAAATCAAGGTGTTTTTTGGCAGCTTGGTTTTTCTTGGCTCTGCGATATTCTATTTTAGCGCCAACCGCGTTATTGCCCTGAACAGGATATGAACCGTTTTATTTTCTCACGGGTTTCTGAAGAAATATTACCTCCTTTTATGACCGGTATTCCGTTTACAACATTGTTCGTTTTTCCCCAGCTGATCATTTCTAAGGTTTAATTCCTGCTATGGGCTTAATGGCGTTGGATTTTACTATCTGATTTAATTTCTTAAGGTACTCCGAGATGTTATCCACTACCACGGCAATTTCCTCTGCGAAGTTTATGGATGAACCTGGGGCATAATCTCAGGCTGCACCTTATCTGCACCTTATATAATTACCTCCAGAGTTCATTTTAAGATCCGTCGTGTAACCAGTGGCGCGGTATCCATTGCGCAGGGAATCACATTATTAACAGGAGTATATTAAAGCAAATGGGTTGCGATAAAAATGTTAAAATTAATTACAGTAAAGGTGGGGTTTGTGGTGCTCTATTTGGTCGAGCATTAGGCTGCTGGTGGGAGGGTCTCGGGTTCTATTCTAGTGTGAACCTTTGGAGCACCCCCAAGTTAAATACTTGAAGTGCTCAATGACCCGCCGAATGGGTGATGTAATGGATGACAAAACCTGAAATGTATGCTTAAATTTTGGCTAAATATTTGCTTTTTAGATTTGAATGGAGAGCATCTTCTAGCCAACCTTAGGATTGTTGAAAAGTAATGATGATTATTTTCTCATGCTTCTAGTTCAACCCATACTTTAATGAGCCTTCTACGAAAATAGTTGATTGCCATCATATTATTTGGAATATATATTTTAAGTCCATCAGTGATATAGTCTAATGCGATAGCATAGTATAGTATGCGCATGAATTTTGTCTGCGTGGCGTTAAAAATTAAGGGTTTAGGAACCACTATTGGCTTGGTCGAGGCCTTTTTAATAATTAAGCGATTAAAATTAAACAATATTATTTCTAATGAATTTATCAGTTCCAAATTTTCGATACCCTCTGTATGCACCATTTCATTATGTATTTCACGACCATAATGGATAAATATTTCAATTTTAATAATAACGAAGAAAACCCCCATTTCTATTCGAGGTAAAAGAAGGAGGTTGTAGCGATAGTTACACTGAATAATACTCTTGTGAGGTTGCTGGAGAGGAGCGTCTATTACCACTTCAAAGTGCAGGTTGATCTGGTAGCCGAGAGATAAATTGGCGGCGAACTATCTCGAACGCCGGGCCGGAACTTCCGCGAATATACTGGAATATCTCTTGGAAAAGAAAGAAAAAATTCCAGCCGGCGCTGAGGATCGAGCTCGGGCCGTCCGATTGGGAGTCGAACATCTACCCACCGGTTTATCTTGTGGCAGCAAATGCGCCACAAGATAAATCACTCCGCCTTGGCCCAAGGCCCTCGTTTAAATTTTGAAGATAAAAGAGTACATTTTGAAAACAGAAAAAGTTTGCACATTTTCTCTACATTTGACGTTTTACTATGAAATGATACAAATTTATCGTCACACGTATGAGATTTTTTAAATATTTTGGACGTTCAGACAGAGATGCTAGGATTCGTGAAGCATGTTGTGGGAAGATTTTAATTATGTAGTTATTTTTATGGGTTCAAATCCAGCGTAAAGCCTTCGGGCATTCCAAGTAATATTCGTATAATGGATTAAAATCGAGTTTCAATATAAAAATTCGAGATCAAGCCAGGATCTTCGATTTTTGACCCAAAAAAGATTTTCAACTTCGATCTTGACCATTTCGTTTAATCTCAGCAGCGTTGCTATCGACCTATGATATTGTCATTAGTCCCATGCGAAAGAATTTACTCTAAGGCCGTTAAAATTGAAAGTGCTTCGCCTTCGATCATCAAGAAAGCAATTCATTTTTTGATCTTTCTTAAAAATTTTAGGGGAGTGGAGTGGTTCCAAACGGGGATCCTCATTATTTAATGTGCGTGTATTTGTGAATTTTTGGCATAGGTTTTACTGTCAATCCATTTCGAGTTGGACAGCGTGCACTTATTATCCCGTCTGAAGCTGGCCAAAAAATCTCTCACTTATAAAAGTTCCTAGATTCTCACTTATAGAGGCTTTTTAGGGAAAAAATGATGGGGCCTGGCAATGAGGCTCATTCATACAGGTTTCGCATTTATCCAGTTCTCATTTACAGCGGTTTCACTGTATAATGAATTAAGGCACCTCAGAAAAACACTTTTTTGGTGGGCTTACCATCCGGTACTTATCTATAGCAGCCCTAAAAAACAAAAATCAAGGCAAGTTTATGCTCACACAGGTGTTTATTAAAATATCAATACTATTGCTACTACTTGTCACTGCAAAATAGGCATCATTATGTCAATGTAGTGGAAGGCTGCCTAAATTGCATCAATTTTGGAAAAAAACGATGAAAAATAAATGACGCAATATAAGTTTTTTAAGCTGCTTAATATGAGGAAGATATTTCCACTTCTCTCACAATTTTTGGGGATAGTCAATTCCAAGTTGAACACATGTATAAAAATTCAATATCAAATTTCTACAAACAGTGCGATTTAGGCAACTGGTTTCCCAAATCGCACCACTGGAGGCCAAATTAGGAAATGATGTTTCAACGACAATGAGAGGCTGAGTGGCAAGTTTTTAAAAGTTTTTTTTTATTCCTTTAGCAGATCGAACATGTTAATTTAAATACCCGTAACATAAGGAACGAAAAAAGTTAAAGTCATATCTTTGACATTAATAATAGTTAGTTTTTTTGCTTGATAAAAAATATGCAGTAATTGAAAGAATATTTGTATGTCTTTTGTAGAAGTGTTTATTCTTTGGAATAGTCTTTTCACGGCAGCTTCTTTAAGACTTCATACATCGCACAGGTATAGAGAGGCGTTGTAAGATATAAGTTAAGATTTGAAAGTTTAAGGACCATAATAGCTTGGTGTAGGTCCAATTTTCTAAAATTAGAACATTTAATTTCAAATCAAATTATGCATCATATTTTTAGTATTTTTCACCGTTCATACACTACACAATAGTCTTCATTTATGTGCTCCTTTGTTCAGGAGATGAATCGTTGGTTTAATGCACATAATCGAATTTACTTTCGTTAATATTACTTACTATCACAGTTATCCCGAATTTCATCGGCGTTCGTTTCTTTGCAAGATAAAACTACGTATATTTAATGGCACACAAAGCTCTCCAAAAATTTTCTCAACCGTAAAGTATATTTAAACTTTTGTTGGCTTACTTTTTTGAGCAATGAATTTACCATGAATTGGCTCGGAAAGTACATTCTACCGCATCCATCTGTTTAAGGTTCTTTTCTGAATTGTTGTACTTTCTAATGACGGCTTTTCCGAAAGATTTTTCCATTTCAGTGGCATTTACCATTGCCTAAAGAGTCGTTTTTTTTACGATTAGCTTTTTCCATTTCTAGGAAAGAGTACCTATCATTTAAAAATTGTGATCTCCTGCTTAATCGTATCATATCTACCATTTCTGGTTTTCTTCTGATTCCTGTGTGTTTTCAATCTTTTTCCCATATACCCAATCTATTTTTGTAATTAGAAGGGTCTTCATTCTTTATTTTGCATGCCGGATGTTTTCCTTGCATTCCCAACGAATGTTTCAGTCTCGTGTGTTAGCTTGGATTTGAGAGGACTTTTTAAAAAAATCTCGTTTCATTTCTCAACCTATTTATCTCTCGTAGTTGTATTGCTCGTTTTTCAGTTCAAAACTAATAAATTTCAGCCTCTTATTCTAATGCAATCAGTGTTAAACTAATAGGTTAGACTCACTTATGAAACTTGCATGCCTATGGTTTCGTGGAAATCTTCTTCTTCCTTACATAATTTAAGGAATGGTAGTGAATGTATGATTAGTTTTATCTTGTGCAATAGATGGATATGTCAACGCTGTGCCGCGATGCGTACGTGAATAAATAAAATAGTTAGTCAATTTTTTTAATTCAAAATATTCTACACCATTACATGTCGTCAATTACTTTTGAATGCGTACATGCAAAAAATCTTGGAAGTAATTTCGAACCATGTTCTTCAAATCTTTCTTGTCTGGTTTAAGGATGTACATTATGCGATGCAAGCACGGCAATGTAGACTTCATCTCGTTTACGAACACTCGCTTGTTAATCTTGGCAAGCGTCCTTGTACTCTCTTTAAACAAGAGTTCAATTTATTCAGCTGCTGGAGGAGACGAGGGAAAAGAGAAAACTTGATGCGTGTTTTATCAAAACCGCCGTGGCTCGGAGATGAAATTATTCTGTTTTTCATTGGCGATAGAAGTGCTTCATGTTTTACTTTACTCCGTCTCATATTTCATCTAACCTTTCTGATGTTCTTATAGCTGTTGTAGGATATTTTTTACCCTATATTGAAGACATAGTCTTTCATGTAGGGACACATTATGTTGCCTTCTTTTTATAAAAAGTATTTTCTTTGCTCGCGTCTGGCACCATCAAGAGTTTATTCCTAAAGCTGCTGTAATAGTTGTACTTTGTACATGTTAAATTCATCATTGTGTAATTAGCGGACATAATTGTGAGCGATATTACTTAATTGGGCCTTTTTATAAATGTGGTCACCGTTTTTGTATCGAGAGCTTTGTTGTTGGATTATAATGCCATAAAACTAATGGGTCAAACTATCAGTTGTATCAGTAGCAATTCATGAATATATTCCATTGCCGACGAAGAATCTCACCCGTTCCTTTGTAACTTACAAGGGGAGTGTCGCAAAAGTGGGTCTCAGATTTCATTCAAACTTTGTGGTGTTGTAGTCCATCGGGAGCAGTCCACGAATCACCCCCCTTATGGGGTTATATAGCCAATAGTTGAAACAAAAAACGCAGTTAAACATTCACAGGTTCATTATATTTCCTTAGAAATATTTTATTGACAAATGGCAGCGGTAGCCTGGTGGTTACAGTATTAGACTCCTACCTGGAGGTCCTAGGTTTGATTCGTGGGCACGGCATATTTATTTTCATAATTTGTTTCTATCTTTCATTTTACAAAAGCCTGCTGTTCATCATCATCCTCATGATTTTCAATGAGACTTTATTTTTCAGGGTGGAAATCTTTTTATGCAATACGGAAGCATCAGATGCTTTCTCATTTTTTCACACAGGAGCGTTGTTTCATTTAAGTTATTTTCGTGTCGCAAAACGAAGTGTTTCCACAATACACATTTTTGGATAGTCTAAATTTTATTTATTTGACTGTAACTGAAATATAGTTACTTCAAGAAGCAAAAATAAATTTAGCCACTTGCGGTTGCACGACTCTTAATAGCGAAGTACTATCCACATTGGAAGATAAATACCGCAAAACTTGCACACGATTCAAAAGATATCAACTAACACTTTTGTGCTCTATCCCCTGCGATAAGGTTTGGATGCAAGTGTTAAAAGGCACATAAATATTTGTGGAAAAGAACCGTTGAAATCTGAAGACCAGTCGGGGAGGGAAGTGTGTCTTTTTCTTGAGTTCCGGTCGGTCACCCATTTTTTCAGCGAGCGATCGCTCAACTGTTAATAAACCATCAGTAAACCAGATACTCTCCAGAAGCATCTTGTTGGTATATTATGCTTTTACCTCTCTCCGAAAGAGAATTGCCAATTCTTTTATGCGTAAAACATATTGCTTCGCGGTCATCATTTTCCTTTCTAAATCCATGTACAGCTGAAATTTCAACTAATAAAGTATTCCAATTCTAAAATTTGGCTACAATTGTAAGAATTGAGTCCATATTGCAACATAAAAGGAAGCCAAGTACATATATAACGTAAAAATGCTTCGTGTTACGACACGAAAATATCGTAATTGAAACTAGGCTCCCAAGTGAAAAAAATGGGAAAACATCTGATGCTTGCGCTTTGCAGAAAAAGATTTTCACGCTGAAAAATAAAATTTTCACTGAAAACCATGAAAAAACTGATGAATAGCAGGCTTTTGTAAAATGAAAGAAAGAAATTATGAAAAAAATGTGCCGTGCCCACGAATCAAACGGAGGACCTCCAGGTAGGAGTCTAATACCGTAACCACCGGGCTACCGCTGCTATTTGACAATTATGTATTTCTAAGGAAATATAATGAACCTGTAAATGTTTAACTACATTTTTTGTTCAAACTATTAGTTATATAGCCCCATATGGAGGGCGATCCGTGGACAGATACCGATGTACTACAACACTACAAAGTTTGATTGAAATCTGAGACCCACTTTAGTGACAATCCCTTTATGAGTAAAAACTGAAAATCAATGAAATTAATGAGAGACAGATAGTACACTTCGCTCGGATTTTTCGTTTTATTGATGAAAAAGGCGTCCAAAGTTGTTTACCTTGACATGATGACAGATATATGACGTGCACGGACTTATTGTTAGATAAGAATATATAGTTTGATAACAGGGTGAAGATTAAGGGAACCTGAATTATCGCACCCTGTAGGGGGCGCGTGTGCTGCTTTTGCATTGTATATACGGCCACACGAGTCAATATGGACTGTTCGTGAAATTCACTGACGCTACCCAGAAAATTTTATTTTATGAAGAAGGAGGTTCTTTGCCAACGTAACTTTTGCTCTTAAAATCAATCGCTGAACACGTATATCTGAAGTAAAAATTAACTTAATGGTTATAGGTACGAGTTTGAAGTTCGTATATTTCAGTTTAATTAGAGTATATCAGCCAGTGAGTGTGAATAAACTGACCCTAATAGCAAGATTAGGAAACAGTATAACCTACTCCTAAAAACTCAAGCAAATTATACTAAAAATTAATTTTTATCTAACAGAGGAGAAGTATCGCCGAGAAAAGCATTTATGCATCAATGAATGCATTGATTTTCCTTGAAATTAGTGCTATTGGGTTGCCAATGAAAGAAATATGTTTTTATAAATACTGATAGAATTGAACCTAATTGCTGCATCAAACTAATTTCCAGACTTCTGAATGCATGAAGTAAGATCTGATATTTTTTTCTGGCGAATATATTGGAAAAGGCTATTGGGCTTCCAGCCGTGAAAGAGACCACCAGGCTGGAAGCCCTAATAGCCTTTTTCGAGTACTGGATGCATGCTTCCTGCATACTTAGCACTTGATAATGGTAAAAGAAGATGTTGAGTAACAATAAGATACTGATAGTAAGGCTAGTTAAAGACCCAAAATTACCGGCAATAAATTGGATAACATTGTTATAATAGTTGTGGAAATTTATAATCAAGCCAGGAATCTTTCGTGTCCCAATGTTTTGAAAAAAAAAACTAATTTTCGTCAATATTCCGAGGAGGAGTGTATACGCAGCATTCAACTACGTTTATTTTCTGAGATCTAATCTCTAATGAAAACACGTACCTAAGGGGAAAACACGTATCCAATCTATTGTTCGAAAAAACACCTTCGTTTATACTCAGCACATCCCGCAGTTCCATTTATTGGCACCGTATTGTACGTGGGCGCTGGGAGCGCCGCCCTGTAGCTCCTGCTAATATCGTGATTGCATCGAAGCGGTCAAGAAAGGCACGACCACACAGTAGCATGTGATATTTTGGCTGGAAGGCGCTCCCACAAGGAGACACATACCGACGAGGTGTGCGCGGCGAGGAGAAATCCCCCCCTCCTTTTCCTTTTACGGGCGGCCGCTGCGAGATCGCTAGATTGGTTAGAGGGTTACTGCAAGGGAGGGGGATGGGAACCCAGGGGGCTTAAAAGGTAAGGAAGGCCCTCCGAAGTCTTTAAGGACGACGGGATGGATGCTTGAGGGGGCGTTCGGTTTGCCCTTTGTTGTCTGACCCGGCTTCCCTTTCGGATCAGAGGGCACAACCAATAGCCGAGGACCTTTTTCTCACCCCCCACGACCCTAGCCAGTTACCCCCCAGGAATCACTAAAGCAGCGATGGAACAGGGGTGGTGGAGCGGAAGAGGGTGCCTTTTTGCCGAGGAACACAGCGTCGATGTGGGGTTCGGAATTCGCTGCGTGCAAGAAGGATAGTTGGGGAAAATGAAATTGGGAGCTCGGCAAAAAAAATAATGGGGAGCGGGGAGGGAGGGGATAAAAAGTTTTAAGTTGGTACGCCCGCGTGCGTGGGTGGATCTGAGGGAATTTGTGCGGTGAAGAGTGTGTGGTGGTGGATGGCTGGGGGAAAAATTGATGCATTCTTTTCGCCCGCACGGCTAAGCGGAGGAGAGTCGAAATTGCGGGGCGGATAAAAGTTGGGATCGGGTGGTAAACCGGTCGGAAGTAACGTGGACAAAGGTTTTGATGCCGAAAAAAAATAAGCAGCCGTAACTAATTCGAGGGAGCGTGCGAGGAATGTCGGTAATGTGGCATGAAATTTAGAGTGTACCACGGTGGCGGTTTACCAACTGAGCAAGCCAATAAACGGTACGGTGAATCCAATGGTAACGCAAGACTGGCTATCGAGCAGAATCGTATGCACCTTTGCTTCCCAATTCGTGGCGATAGGAGTTGAAGCAGCAAGTAGCCAAGGGTTCAATGCTTTCGTGAAGGTCCGAGAGGCATAAAAGAAACTAAGTCACGTCGGGGGGCGAGAAATTCCGACTGCGACCCAGACAATCGCATATGCGAGACTCGACTACGGGAAAGTGAACATGGATCGCTTAGGATTGGGAGACTATATTGGGATATAGTGTAGAAATTAAAACAAATAATAGTGTACCTTTATTAATGAAAAATGAAGAATATTCATACAAGTAAAAATGAAAGTAATCTATATTTCACTGTTAAGACGTTAACCCTTTATAACCCAATGTTGCTTCTAAGCAACATCAAAAATGTTTAAGCTTTCAACTATATTTAAGAGATATCTAAACTGATTATTATTTTGTTGTGTAAATTTTAATCACGAAATATTTAGATGCCAGGATAATTATAATTGAGTCTAAAATTTTCAAGTTTTCAAATTAAAAATATCTTGAAATTTGACTTCTCCCAGAAACAGCTCTAGGTTAGAAAGGGTTACGGACTTGTCTGCAGGTGACATAATTCTATTGTATAATTTTTTTGCAGCATTTTTCTATTTTATTATGTAACCCCTTCCAATTTCCAATGTACTATAAAATATACACTACCAAAAAGCAATAAAATATCAAATAATTTTTTTATATCTGTCGACAATATATATAACTTTATGCGTATTTTGACTCAATTCAAGTTTCTTTCATTTTGAATTATATCATTCTTTAATTAACCATCTTTTAATTTTTACCTTTATTCCGTTTGTTGCTCTAAGTTTTCTTAATTTACGTGGTCGTTAATTAAATTCTTTAGATACAACAACTTTGAAATTGTTATTTCAATATTTTGTTTATTGCAATGGTATAATACTTTTTCTAACTGCTTGGAGATTTTAAATCTCTCTTATAGGTCGTATTTTTTTAATAGCCATCACATAAATAACTATCCAGCTATCCAGTGTTATATACTGTAGTTTACTTTGTCTAATCTTAAAACAACTAAATATTTATAAGTATCTTCAGTTATTGTATATTTTTCTTCTATTTTACCGTATAAGCTTTGGATGAATTTATTTTTGATTTCTAATTAAAAACTTATTAGAAAGTTTCGTAATTTTCCTTAACAATGCATAATGTGGCTGCGTTTAAACGACTCATCGTGATCACTATAAGCTGCTCGAACAAAAAGCGTCAATGAAGAAACCAAAAGAGAGGATATGATGAGGGGCTAGAGGTGCATCCTAAGTGGAGGTATGTTGTCCTGCCTATTGCATTCAATAGTAAGACCATCACTTACGCCGAGTAAAAAGAAGGAATTTTAACGCTCGAGTGGCTGGTACCAAGTGAATTGTGTAACGAGATATACTTCGAAAACATGTCACGCATAAACGCAGTAAGAGGAAGGGTCATACGTAAGAAGAAAAGACCAAAATATGACAGAGCTTAATTACTGCATTGATTTTAAATTATCTAATGAAGATTATCGTTGAAGGACATAGGGAAGGGAGGAATGGCAGAGGTAGGCCACAGATGATATGCATAAAGCAGGTGATGAGGGATGTAAAGCAGTGGAATTATTTATGTAGTTGTTAAAAGATAGGGCAATAGCAGCATCGAGTGAGGACCTAAGTCAAACCAATTTTGCGATTAATGACTGTTAATTATAATGAATCATTTTGGATATCCGTCAAAAACCTAACGCCTTATATGGATACAAAAGTTCGACCACTATAGTGAGTAGCATCAAAAAATCCCTGACGTACAAATTGTCATTTAAAAATAGATGCTTGAAAATTTATTCCGTTTTTCAACGTATACTGCGACGAAGCCGCTACAATATCTTAGACGCAGAGTTTCCAATTCATCCATCATCATCATTACAACAATCATACAACAAACATATTTCACATTTGATACTCAAAATGATGGATACAAATTCGGTTGTAGGAAGGGGAGAAGTTAGTCTGACACATTGCATTTTGTGTAATATTTCACACGCAGCTATAAGGGAAAATAGAATATGATACAGCATTTGAATAGCCCAATTTTTGAAGCTACTGTGGCGTATCTCACGATTCTGAAAAAATAATCAAAATTTTCTCGTGTACTTGTGTATCTGGATGTATAGCATTTCATCTTTATAGACCCTTGAAGCCAAGCCATTCAAAAAATATTTTACACTATATGACCTAAGAAATTTTGAGTGTGTATTATTTAGGGGATAATATATTGTAAATCAGGTGGCGGCTCGTCTAATATTAATCAAATTGAGGAATCCGTTTTCCTAACTATTTAAACGTCGCCCTAAATTAAGTTATCAGTGAATGAAATATTTTCACGTCATTGCATCATGCTATTGAGCATTTTGATTTTGGGAAAATTCTGAATCCAATGAACCAAATTGACTTCCATATCCTATCGTTAACTTTCGTGAACACTATAAAAAAACACTTCGCCTCCACAAATTCAATGCGAAAATATGAGGTTAAAGTATATATTATGTTTTCCGGCGTATCGGGTGCAGAATTGTTTCTTGGGTTCTCCACCGGTTGATGTCGTCCATGTCTCTCGACGTTTCGAGCAGCGACTTGCTGATCATCCTCAGGGGACAACATCAACCGGTGGAAAACCCGAGAAACTTTTCTGCACATGAGTTTTAAGTTCGACGTTTCGAGCAGCGACTTGCTGATCATCCTCAGGGGACAACATCAACCGGTGGAAAACCCGAGAAACTTTTCTGCGCATGAGTTTAAAGTGTACAGTTAGGGATCAAATCGAGAGATAAAAAAAAGAAAAGTCGTTTGACCGGGATCAAACTCGTGAAATGGTCCGTGGACGAAGGTGGACATCTCTTGAGGAACGACTCGTCGTCATAAATCTTTGAAGAAGCCGATCGTTTTGAGGGGACGGACGACTGGCGGTCAGATGCGATACATGCGACCCTCTTCCGGCGAATATATTCGGTGCAAGGCGATATAGCCCAAGCGGCGCCGCGGCGCTTCGAATTTTGGCGGTGTAAATGTCCCACGCCGAACTAGTTTAACACGGACCATGGGGAGAGGACTTTCTGGTGACTTTGCTTGAATTATTTATCGGGAAGCGCCGCGGAGGGAAGACACGCGTTGACACGATCGCCTCGGCTTTTACTGCGGTCACTTCATCCGAGGCCCAAACTTTCCGGATATATTTCGCCAACACACGACACTTAAACAAGGAAGCTAGAGTTGGTGCCCGCGAGGAAAATATATCTTCGGCAACGTCTTCCGCTTGTTAGCACCAAACATTAAGTGTCAAAGGCGTTTTCCAATAATCTACTACCGTTATAGTTGGTTTAAACAAACTCGTCGATTGGTGTTTAAGAGACAAGATGGGCATGAATAAGACTTTCTTTCAAGGTGTGGGATGTTTGACAAAGTTTGACCGTTAAAGTTTTCGGGAATACCTGACAATTATATATATTTCAGGGGGCATCTCGCACAAGGGAAAGACATAATTGAAAATCATGTGGATTCCTTAAATTTTATGCCATAAATACAGAAAGCCAAATGTTCAGGGCACATGAGAGGTATAAGAATGATATAGGAAATCTTTCCCCACTTATGACATAAATGACAAGCTTCGGCCATAAAATTTCGGAGCGTAAAGGGAAACGGATAACGTATGATGGACTGATGGTTATATTGTAAATCAAATATAATATTAAAATTGGCTGACTAAATCTGCACCAAAATTCGGTCCTTCGGTAACCAGAGAATATGCGAGTACAGTCGATATCCTTAAATGATAACTCTATGATGAATATTTGTTTTCCAAATATTGGGCAAAATCATTAATAGTGATATCCGGTTGTATGTCGCGTGTCGTAATGGAGATTTCCCCGACGTTTCGAGACCGACTGCTGGTCACTTCTTCAAGGGAATGATGAATGCGAAAGCTTCAATCAAGAAACATTTATAGTGGTATTTATTCCCACAGATCCTCATAAACACAGCACTTGGATCAGAATTTTTGCCATGTTATCTACCAAGAGTAATGTATGAACCTTTCAGTATTGTGTATTTATCCCTCTGCATTGTATATTTGTAGAAGTAAGTGTGAAATTGAGATTTTAAGCAAAAATATAAGAAATGTATCTCCCATCAAATTTCTATCGTTACCCATTCCAGCGTTTCCAATATGTTATCAGAGTCAGGATTGGATTCTTAAAAGAAGCGTAGAGCAAAGTATTGACTTAATTTACAATGTAAATCGGGAGAACATTTTTTCTCAGACGATATGAAACATATCCTTCCTTTACAGTCGTATTCTGGTAGACGTGATCACGAGAAAAAATAAGGAAATAGACTGCACAACAAAGATATTTTAACGGCCATTTTTCCTTCGTACTACAAAAAATAGCAACGGTGTCTCAATTAATAAAATCAATGGCGTCACTCGCTAGGACGATTTATTGCATGTTTTTATTTTTCCACTGTTCTAACTTGGCATGAATTTCTATAGGAATAACTTAATGTTGGCAAGTTTTGCCTTTGAATGAACGCGGACATCTATTTTGTTACTATGCGTAATACTATGGCCGTGTGGTGTGTATGTGGGAATAATCTTTCATGCTGCATGCTGGTGATTGGTCGCCCCCAGCCAAACACCCTAGAGGTGGCTCGCAGGGTATTATGTAGATATAGATTCCACCATAATATTTTTTCCCTTCAGCAGCATTTTAAAGACTTGGGGAAATATAAGACATGGTCTCTGTCGTTACTTTGTGAACCTGATGATAGCATGATATGCAGAAACCCGGGTCGTACTATTTAAAATAAAGTGTGTAATAGAACAAAGTATTTTTATTTTATTTTATGATGGAGCAGTTCCACCTGATGATAGCATGATATGCAGAAACCCGGGTCGTACTATTAAAAATAAAGTGTGGAATTGGAACAAATATTTTTATTATATTTTATGACTTGGGGAAATGCTACAATCGCCACCATGACAATAGATTCGGAAGAAATAAAAGAGTTGCTGAGAGGATTGAAACGGAAAAAGAACTCCCCACTTCATCCCTCTCTCTAGTCGGCAGCACATACATACATTGGAGCATCCTTCCTCTCTGTTCCCCACTCGACGACAGGGGCTCTGGAGGCAGGTATGTTCCGCACTCAACGCTCTTCCGGTCACCCCACCCTTCGCAGCCCTGGTGCTAGTTCCGCCGGGCGAGCGTAGAGGGCAGCAGCGGCGGTGGGGTGGAGGAGGGTGCGCTTGTTAGCGAAATCGTTGTGGGAAAAGTGGTCACGTGACGGGTCCTCTCTGCGGAAAACAGAGAAAAAGGCGGAGCGGAATTTTAAGCCGAATTATAGGCGGGGAATGAAAGGTAGAAAGAAACGAATGATTACTTGCATTTCAACAGAGTCTTCCTGCTGGAGTAATTGCACGTTTCGCTTCGGTCAAAGTATAATTATTACCACCAGCTTCGTACCGTTGAATAACCTTTCAACGCATTGGAATCGTATCGTAACGTCACTCGTTTAGAAACAATGCAATTATGTTCCGGGCCAAGCTTTTTTATGCGCAGGTCATTCGAGGGAACTTGTTGAGTAGTTTTTTTTACACAATTTGCCCCTTTTTTCCGGAGCAGTTTTACAAGTTCATAGGTAATTTACCCAAGACTCCCCTGGCACATTTTCCAATAATTTCAAGACCTAATAAATCACTCATCATCGTCAGCCCTTAGATTGGTTTGATGCAGCAATTCATTTAATTATCCTATCGCAATCCTCTTAAAGCTTACATATCTTCTGTTTCGCGTCCTTCGTCGCCTGATCTAGGGTATTCAATCCGTGACTTAGACATTCTTGATGACATTTGATCGAATCTAATACGACTATTAGCATTTTAATACCTGGTATTATGTATGTCGGTACAAACGATAAGTCGGTACAAAAATCTCTTCATTTGCCAAAAAATTTATGATGATACGAGAGTCATTCATTAAAACACATTTTTGTGCAGATCCATAAACCCCGTCGCTGAATTGATAATTGTTTTAGCCAAATTTTTTCAGTATTTTCACGTAATTTTATCTATAAACATCCTTAGTTAACATTCTGTTAGGGTGCCCAGTGAATATTTCCCGATTAAGGATTGACTATTCAACTTTACAAAAAAATAAAGCCTAAAAAATGGTTCTGCCATTTGTGATGCAAGAGGAATTCCGATATATTAGATCAGATATAGAGGATATTGGCAAATTCAGATATAGAGGATATTGACAAAAATGTCTTAAAATTATTCGAATTTCAAGTAAAATATTCTGTTAAGAATTGGTTTTATTGTCTGAATTTTATCCGTGAGCAATTTTTCCCCTCAACCTGTCTGTCAACGATAAATTTCATTAGACCCTCATGTCCCTTTATTTGGCCGTTTACATTGCAACGTTTTCTACACAAGATTTTCAATATATTTCTCTTTTCAGCTATTATTTTAGATCTTTCGCATTACTTCTTAAGGCTGTTTTACTCGTGGCACGTATTTGCGCAGGTTAGAACTGCATTCATTTCTAAAATGGCGTGGAATTGCGTGAATGCATGAACGAAATTAGAAAAGGGGCTATTTTGCCATCTCACGTCCACGCATTCTCGCATGTGTTCTAGCAATTCACCGCTTTTCACAACGCAATTTTGACTGCGCCTTCGTACACACCGTACCATTGTGCAAGTACGTGCCCCGTGTAAAACGACCTTTAGACATCATGTTGTAAATCAAAACGTCAAATTTATTGAAAAACCATATTTCATGTATCAGGTACATTGTATACTATCACAGTAATTTAAATTATTAATTATAAATAATTATATGCAGTAAGAAATTAAAAGTATGTTCAAAATAATCTTGAGTACAAATTTGAGCAAAACATCAATTAAAACTCTGTGTTGACGTACCTCTCCTCCAGTATCAGGATTGGTCGGGCCTTCAAGAGAGTTGATTTGATGTCTTGCAACATTGTTGAGATGATGAATCAGTTAGTCAAATGGAAGTGTGGGGTGTAACATACACCCTGGGTGACCTTTCTAATGTTAAACTCTGTATTAGTGTACCGTATTATTGGTAGTTTGTCAAAGTAGACCCGAAAAATTCAAGTTCACCCTTAATTTCAGTGACTTACGGTATTTTTTGGAGCTATTTGTGGTGTAAAATAGACGGCTTTTAGCCTTTCCTAGGTAAGTTATTTACGAGCCACATACTCATGCCATTTTGTATCCGCTTTTTATCTACTCATTGATCTTTTTCTGATAAAACTGTAATGAATGGTTGCCTGGTTCTTCCTGACAATTTAATGGAACTGAAACTCTCAAGACGCCGTCAACTCTGAAAAAGATTTGCTATTATTTATTTAAAAAATACAATATCGATGGCTAAGTTCTAACAAGTCGTATCTCAAAATTTCGCTGGTCTCAGTTAATATTTTTGATACTGTTAATAAAAAATAAAATTCAAGCAAAAACAACTTTGTTTGCAAATGTATGCTTCTTTTTAAGATTATGTATTTTTTGTTTTAATTTCAAATTTAATTATACACATTTAAAGAAATCGTTTCTTTACTCTCCTGAAAAGTTGTTATTTTTCAGATACGTGTTTTAGAACTTGGCCATCGATATAGTGATGCAGTACCCCATGGTCGTCATGGAAGAATCTGCATCGCTGTGTTGCTTGGTTTGCTCTTGGCGCTTGCTGTCTTGTTTTTTCCATTCTGCCCACGGTTTTATTCGAACTATGAAAAAAAATACCAACCCCCCTGCCTTGGCCGAAGGTTCCGCGATTAAAGTTTACAGATAGAAGACAACATAGTCAAAACCATAAATGTTGTGCGCATTCGTAATGCATTTGAAACTTGAATGCTACATTTTTTAGCATCATACATTTTTGATTTTAGTTGTAGTATTGTAGTTGTCCGAGACATTGTTTAAATCTTTTTTCCTCTACTCTGCTCTTAGGATTGAAGATCGGAAGATAGAGCACGTGGTTGGTTGGGTCTTGAGTATTCGGTGGGCGTGGTACCCGGCGAAAGGGCGTCTCATTCGTTTTTTTTTTCGTCTTTTGTGAGTGTGTGTGTGCGAGACTCGAAACAAGGCAAGGCGAAAGGGAGGAACACGAGCTCCTGGTAAGCGATTAACTCGGGGATTAGGAAGTTCGAAGGTGGGGCTGGAGATTACCGGTGGGAGACGAGGAAAGGAAGCGTTGGAGAAGGCAAGATGAGGGAGAGAGAGGTGTTTCGTGTAAGTAGGGAGGATCAGAGGAAGCAAGTGGAGTGGAGAAAGAGGAGGAGGATCGGCCGAGATCGGTGATTCGGCCTCTTGAGGTCTGGAGGTAGCTGATACCGTGCGTGCGGGAGCTTTCACTTTTTCGGTACGATTTCCCAAAAAAACACGAAACTAACGGTGTTTTCAGGGTTTTACTCAGATGCAGTGAAAGCCATCAATATGGTGCCGAAAACTTCATATGGAAGATCAAAGTAGATAAAAGCAGTCGAGAGCAACCATTTGATTGATGACATTTATAACCGTGCTTGCTTCACGAAGTTAAAAATGTGTCAGTGAATTTATAATGCAATGCCTTACATTTTAAAAAGAGTTAGCGATTTTTGATGACAATAGATCGAATCTAGTACATCTAATAGCATGTCAATACTCGGTCGGGTGGTACAAAAATTACTTCATTCGCCAGAAAATTTACGAAGAACGTCATTCATTATGACCCATCGTGCTTGCAGTTCGATAAAAATCGGTGCTGAATTGATAATTTTTTAGCCAAATTTTTGACAATATTTTCACGCAATTACCTTAAGCTTAGGGTATAGGTAGGTATAAGGTAACAAGTTAACATCCTGATGAAGTGCCCAGTGAATATTTACCGAATATTTGTTGAATTATCAACTTAACAAAAAAATAGTCTAAAAAATGGGTATGACATTTATAAGGTAATTTGAATTCAAATATTGACAAAAATGTCTACAATATTCCGTTTACAACTGGTTTTACTTTTGATACAAGGACAGTACGCCTGTCTCAGCTCAACTTAAATGATTTTTGAAGGAAAAAAAGAGCGGGGGCGATAGGTATATTTCTTCAGAAATTCAGCCGTGTTTGAGTCTGGGTATCTAAGCAGCGGTTGAGATCTGCCGTTTCATAATTGTTGATTATTAGTGCGTATTTATGTGGAGTTTGAGGAAGCTATCTCAAGTAAAGCACTATCGGACTTATTTCCAAAAAATTTTCTATTTTAGCCCACTTTGCGCTATCTCTAAGCAATGGAATATTCTCCTTTACAGTCTTCTTGTATTTGACCTTATATTTAATGTCCTATCATGAAGTTATTTTCTTAAGCCAACGTTTTGAACTTCAATACATTACATTATCAGGGAATGCAAAAATATTTTCATTAAAATTTCAGCACAAAAAACATTAATTCCATGCACAGGTATGTGTTATTACCTTTTAAGTTACGAAAGGGTACTGAATGCATTTTTCCATAATCGCAAACAGGCTGTAATTCTTATTATGTTTAATTTAAACCCATCAAGGGGCAATGTATGACAAAAAACATGACCACTAGGCTCACTAAAAGAAGCATCTCTGTTTGGAAATATGACCTTTTAAAAAACTTTATTCAATTGTTAGTAAAAAAATTAGTTTTTTTAGATTATCACAATGAATGTAGATCTTCAATAATAACGAAATAAGAGTGTACCGAAATGAATAATGATATTATAAAATCTATTTTATAAATATCGCACAGCGTAAACGCTTATGCCGCCTCACTTACGATGAGAATAAAAGACGCCATTGTCCGTTTTATTTATTATTATTTATATCAGTTTCCGCTGGTTCATAAAGTGAAATCCCCTGCTTCAGTGCTTTACTCTGCGTTAATTTCTCAAATTTCTAGGACAAAGTTTCGATGGCAAAGACCTTTCCCAGAAAATGTCTGCTCGAGGAGCGGAGGAAACACAACTGTTCTCCCTGTTTCGTTGTATTGCCCCTTGTGGGCGAGTTGCCGAGTCACTCCGTGAGGTTGTTAGACTGAGGTGGAAGATAGTAGATGGATAGATAGCGGCGAGGGAAAGAGTTAATAGTTTCCTCGTGTGGCGAGAGAGGGAGGGACGAGTTTTCCCAGGAGGGCATTGTTGGGCAGGGAGGGTTTCCTTGGAGGCAAGTGGTGTGTGGATCACGTCTCCTCCCCTGCGTGCTTGAGGGATAGCAAAGATCTCCAATATGATGCAATCAAGGTTAGCGGCGTGGGGCGCTGTATCAGTGGGGGTGATCGGGGCTTTGGAAGATGTAGCGAGCGTGTTCGTAAAGGGATTGGTTGTTCCCGGGTGGTTGAAAAGAAACCGGCCGAGAATTCCTTCGTCGGGGCGGTTTGCCTTGGGCGCAATAAAGCCGGCGCTCAAGGGAGCCGGCGGTGGGCTCCTCTGTTGTGCTTGGTGGGTCTCTAAGATGCGGTGAGGAGTTGCGAGCGGTTTTTTCTCGTTTGGATTCTGAGGGTTGCCTCGCTTTAGGGGTGGGGGGAGGGGGTGGAGAAGTTAACCCTACACATATAAGGGTGCGGCGTTAACAAGGCTTCTCCTTCGATTTGTCGTGAGGATTTTCGAGGATAATCAGCGGTCTACCTTCACGAAGTCAACTTTTTCATCTTTTGGAAGAAATATGTGCAACCTACAGGAACTAAAAATATCTTTTTTCAATGTCTGCTTAATTAATTCACTTTCTCAACATCATTGTCATCACTGGTCAGAAATCCTGATACAAATCTTCACTCACTTGTCCTGTCGGATAATCTTTTCACACTTACTTCTTATTTCTTCCATGACACGTCCTTCTTTGAATGTGCCACGTATTTTTTTGAGGTCTCTATTTTCCATTCTCGCCATCTATTTTTTCCTCTACAATGGTCTACATTGGGCCATCATGTCTCTAGCTGTGGTGTCATGGTGCCGGTATGCGCTGCGGAACGGCGTTCCGGCACTGGTTAACAAAAGACATAATAGTCAAATAAAATTTTTATCAATTTTTGTGATTCAAAATTTCTAAGATAAAAAATATAATGAATCGTTAATAATAAGTCGTACTAAAAACACGTAGAGTAATATTTCACTCCTAAAAAAACAAGGAAAGTGCGTTTCGGGACAGCTAATTTTGCCATGACATCACTGGTCTCTAGATATGGCCAGTTTTTTGTTTCATCTTCTTATTGAGGTAAACGAGACTTATTTTATCTAATTGTTTTCATAGCATCCCTCATTACTCACTCAGTTGAACCGTTCGTTCCTTATTACTCATCTTTTGCGCGACCCTTGCCTCCAGCTCTACCAGCCTCTACGCTTGATTTCTCCGCTGCTGTCATTGCCCATTCCCCTCTTCCTTAGACAAGCACACTCCAAATCTAAATTCTTATAAGTTTTTTATTTACTTCTATGTCTAAATTTCCCACTGTAAGTAGATTTTATTTTGGCGGAATGCTCTCATCGTCAGGGCTATCCTGCTGATAGTTTCTTTCTTGTTTCACCCAGCGACAGTTATCTTGCTTCCCAATGAAGAAGATTTGATTCCCTTCTTCCAGTTTTTTCCCTATTGCATATTGCCCTGCCTTTATATTCTCTATTGCATACTGATATCGTAGGCAGCGGAAAAAATTTCTGTTTAAACGCAGTCAATAGTTCAAACCAGGTACTTCTCGTGATAGATCTACTATCCTCTCCAAGTATAACAAGAGTCGCCACAAAATAAGCCGAAATTATTCGTAAGCGACATGAAGCACTGAATCGAGATGCCATTTGTACTATAATTACCTAAGGAATCGTCAAAGACGCAAAGTTTTACAACTTCAGCTATACTCAAAGTGAGATACTATGCTTTGCACTGAATAATTGTGGGATGTATGATTGTATGCTGGGACCGAAAGAACTCCACGAAACAGTTTCCTTATTTTGTGTGCATGAATTAGCGTTTAAATAAATATCCTAGGAGAATAGAATCCCACGAAGCATAGATAATTTGCAATTTGGCCCTTTAACAATGAATAATAGCTTACCCAGTAGAGTATAGATATATTTTTGCAACGTGGAATTTGTTTGACCCTGAAGCACAAAAACATTTTCAATATTTGCATCGTTGGTGAAAGTGTAAATATTGTCGAAATAGGTATCGTTTGAATTTAATATAAATAGTTACAATTTATTTTACTACTTTTTCAAAGATTTTATTCATTATTTATAAATTTTTATAACTAATTATTGATATGATTTAAATAGTAATTACATTTTAATGATTACACTAAAAATGTATTTTTTTACATTTGATGAGCACAAAATTCACACTTTGAAATAAAGTAGATGCATACAACGATCATCATAAGACCTCTACTGATTTAATCGAATGTCTAAAGTTAGTTTTAAGATATAGAAACACTCATAAAAACAAATTATTGCTCCACATTTGGTCCTGTTGAGCTGCATACTATAGATTATCTGCAGGTGCTGGTGTTAGAAATATGACTCCAATTTGTCTCCAAATTGTTTTACCTCTGCAATGAAACACAAAGTCCATCTATTTATAAAAGAATTATAAATAAGTAAAAAATAATGGAATTTCACGCATCTTTTATCCGAGCTGCATACAATAGTTATATCCGTGTGTTTCCGATAGTAAAGCTGGTTTAGGAAATCGTCGAAACTGCAGATATTCTCGAGGTTCCTACCCTACAAAAAGATGTTTTCACAAACTTCATGATTTATTTCTTGTTCCTCTCCTGTATCATCGTAAAGAGAGAGAGTTGTGGGAGAGAATCGTTTGCCCGAATGATGTGATAAAGGGACGACAGAGCGAAGCACTCATCCGCTAACCTCTTTTTCGCCTCCGAGTGTGAAGGGAGGGCCTGTGCTTTCTTCTCTTCTTTCTTCACACGAACGAGATATAGACGTCTTCCACAGAGGGAAGGAGACTGTTAGAGCTCTGCGAAACGGCTTCCGTACTCGGCCACAATCGGTTGGCTGCTTGTGAGTCATTTCCTATTTCACGCTTTCGGCAGAAGAATTGACGAAGAGATTGTACTCTGGCGGAATAATGCGTAGTCTACGGTCGAGTACGGCTGCGCTTGACGACGAATCGTCGAGTACAGTCTCGGTACTCGGTACTCGCTCGGTCGTTCGAGAGATCAGCCTCACTTTTCGCAGCCCATCAAAACTTGCATTAGAGTATACTCAAGTCCTCCACTAGGATTGCTGTCCCTGGGCGCTCATTAAAATCAGCATACATAATCGCCACTCTCGACGTTACCAGTCACCTATATCCACTTTTAACGAGAAAATACACGGCAGTATTACGTAAATAAGCCATTAAATCCCGTTAACCATAAATTTAACGCATGCGAGGCGATATTGAACAAAAAAGACCATTTCCAGTATGGTTAATGGAGAAAGACACACTGAAACACCTGCCAAGTGGCGCCGCCGAATAAAATACGCGCGAAACGCCAACAGATATAATCCTTTACCGCCATGTTCTTCTCGTTCTTTGCCTCCTTGAATGGAGCCCCCTTGACGTTGCTACCATTTATAGATTCGAATTAAGAAAACATTTTAGGTAAACGCCCAAGAAGCACCACTCACCCACCACTAATAAATGTACATCAGCGTGATGCGCCCGCTCCCAGCGGGCTTCCCCGTTCTTTTCAATGCAGGTCCACAGAGGGATAGGCGCGTTTCTAATTTTAAAATGTAGAAAAAAAGGCAGGGTCTTATGTACAAATTTAATTGGAATGTTCATGTACAAATTGAGGTCAGAACACCTCTTTAAACATAACCTTGGAAGTAATTACACTATCCTCTGTTAAACGCACATGATGACTCATACTTGAAGTATGAGTCATACTTGACGTATGAGTCATCACGACGTATCAACAGGAGACATAACTTGACATGATGACTCATACTTGACGTATGAGTCATCACGACGTATCAACAGGAGACTTAAATGTGGAATCAGCCGCATTTCGATAAAAGTAATTTAAAGAATGCGAGATATTGTTGCAAATGAACATATGTATCAGTTGTGCGCCGTTAACGCCAGGAATATTTACCGGTTTTTGTTTTGTTTTTTTATTTTTATATTTTCTTTAATTATTTAAAAACCAATTTTAGGAAACAATAGCAATACTTAGGAAGTAAGATATGCCGTCGCATGTTCTCTGATAAATTCTGTGCATTTTGGTACCTCATTTGTTGAGTTTGGTTACGTAAAAGTTGAGAAAAAGGTATCTATACAGTAGAAATAATATAGAAGATTTATGGAAGTAGCTACTCGCGTCGCTTACCGTAGAGCGATGCTATTTTCTCATTGCTATTTCTATGCTTTGCTGAATTAAGCCATGATGACCGAAATTAAAATTGTTATGGTGAAATCTATATTCATATATTTTTAATGCTATTCCTCACTGAGGTAATTATTTCGCGTGGAAGGTGGTGACTATTGAGATTAAATGGATAGCCGTCACCAGCGGCGTAACTAAGAATATGCTATGGGGGGGGGGATGAGATGGCCTGGGGTGGCAACTCCCCCCTTCTCCATTGAGGGGTTCGGGAAAAATTTCAAAAGATGACATGCCAGGAAATACATTTTGCATCATTTTGGCACTAAAAATTTAACTTTAAGCAGCTGCAGTTATGTTATATCAAAACTAGACAAATGGAACGAAATCCTAGTGCGGGCTCGCGAGGATACACTCCCGGGGCAGGGTCTATAAGTGCGAGCTTTGTACCTCTGCACCCAGAAGGGGAAGGACAGAAAGGAGAAAGGAAGGAGGCGCCGCCGCGATAGGAGCCCGACGACGCCTCCTGGGAGGGGATAGGGAAGGAAGGGAAGGGACGAGGAGTCCCGCACCGTCACAAAGGCGGGCGGGTCCTACCACAAACGAAACCAAGCTTACGCAATTAATTTTCTAACAATCTTGGAGGACCATTCTATGAGGAAGAATGATCCAACGATCAAATCGTTAGATATCAAAACTAGACAATGGTTTTGAATATTTTTTTTTATTTCCCTGAGGCTTTGAAGGGGGATCTATCCCCCTCACTCCCCCCCATAGTTACTGCCACTGGCCGTCACCTCATTGCCCCGCTGCGGTAAAAACCGATTGAAAACCGATTAAAATGCACCTCTAGTGGCAAATAAAATTAAACATCAACGGTACGGATTGGTGCCTCTTTTATGCAGTCCCCTTGGTCGAGAGATTATGGCATGCGAAAGCTTTCCGTTGGGGTTGGAGGCCTGGATGGGGAATGACGCTTCGAAAGATATTTCAAGAGCGAGAGTGGTTTTGGAGAGGTCGGAGCCGTTAGACACGGCGTGCTCGAACAAGCGGCCGCAATACATTGGCACGCGTGTTTCGGACACTGAAGGGTTCGCACTTCAATCTCCCCTCGGACGCACGACCAAATTGAAATTTCGACAGCGTGCGACGATAGCCGTCGAAGCCTCCTCACCAATCCGGTTCAGTTCCCGCTGCGACGGTAGCCCACCCTTCCGCAGACCACGACTATGATCACGACAAAGCTCTTACACAATCACTTATTATTAGGGATGGACGGATCCAGGATTTTTTTTTCGAATCCGGATTCGGATCGGATCCTTGATTTTCGGAGCCGGATGTTTCGGATCGGATATTTTCGGATCCAAATGCATATTCAAATTCCTATTATTAAACGAAGTAATTAGTCAAGTTTACTCTGGGTACGTACAATCAACTTATTATGTTATTAGGTGCGCAACTAAGTTCTCGCTGTTATTTTAAATGAAAATATATATTTATTGTGAAAAAATGGTTATAAATATACCATCCCCATCATTGTGGCAGATCTCGAAAACCGTAAAGTTAAAAGTAGGAATGTTCGGATCGGACACCTCGGATCCAAATATCCGCGGAAATTGCCCTTCATCGGATACATCGGATCCAAAGTCGCTGAAGACATCGGATCTGGATCGGGAATTTTAAATAATAGCTTCAGTGAATGCAATAAGGGTGGAAAGAGTTCAGATTCTCTCTTCAAATGTGCCGTCGCGTGCGATTCTTTTCCGATGCCACTGGTCAGTGGTTTATCCGAAGATTTTTCCAATTTTCATTTCCAAACCTGAGCGTAAAAGTTAAGGTCCTGAGCATGTAAAGATGTTTAAAAAAACAATTTGAAAGCCTATAAAAAATATTGAAATGTGCATGGAAATCTAAAAAGTATTCCTTCAATTGTACGTACCCAGAGTAAACTTGAATAATTACTCCGTTAAATTGCATGAATTTGAAAATGCATTTGGTTCCGAAAATATCCGATCCGAAAGTTCCGGCTCCGAAAATCAAGGATCCGATCCGAATCCGGATCCGAAAAAATCCTGGATCCGTCCATCCCTAATTAAAAGTGTTCATCTTTTGAGACAATCCTCGAGTGAAGATATTTTTTTTGATGTCTTTATATGAGCGCAATGCTGATCATCCATTCAATGTGCCATCGAACGGAACTAGTAATATTCGGATGGCACAATACCTGGGGAATGTTGCAGGTTGGTAGGGACTTTGCTTTTGAACGTTTCCAGGTAGGTTTTACGAGTTTTGCAACTAAGGTCGAGCGTTGTTATGCTGTAGAACTACTTTATCGAATCAGAAGGAACTCAAGTTCCATGCTTTTGCATATATCTTACGCATGTAATCGCTCGGAAAAGGCTATTGTTGGGTAACTCCTAATGCATATAAGTATCCCTTTCTTGAGTTTGGCATGTATCTTTATCGAGCAATGTTTCCAATTCAGGGTCTTCGAACGTTTTTGGTATTCCTTCACGTGGACGTATGTTAAAATCGAAATGACCGTCTTTGAGGCAACGGGACCTATCACGGTACCTTGTTTCACTTAGAGAACCATCTCCGTAATCATTTTGTAGCTCTCGATGCACTTCAGCCGCCGTTTTATTCAAATGGTTGTAGAAAATTAACTCTTCCCGCAAATGACGGTGACTTGGCAAAAACTAAGACATTTTCATGCAACAATAAAGATATGACGTCAATATGATCTCACCATTGTCGTGCAGCGGTTTGTTTACCAAATGTCTAGAAATGTCTATTCATGACGTTTCCGATAAGTCAAATGGACCAGAAAACACTGCTAAAGCCATCTATTGACAAACAGCGGGAACTTAGTTGCGCACCTAATACTTAATATGTGATAGGTACATTTTTCTGCGATTTTAATTTGCCATCCATATGCCTTAGGGATGTATTTGATGGCAGATGATATTCATATTTCTTGATGTGAAAGGATCCTGAAAAAATGATGACTGTATAAAACACTAGTAGATGGCAAAAGAAGTGTTTTGGAAAGTTTTGCTGTCATTACGAACCCCTTTTTATAATACTACCTTTTCTACCATACTTCCGCTGCTCCTATGCACCACTCCATGATTGATTGCTTTTTCCACCATACAGCTGGCTGTCGTTTGATTTGTACGAAGGTGAAATTCTCACTATCTCGGTTTTATTTCCTGAAATCTAATACATCATCAGGACGTAGGTTTAGGCAATCAATTATTTTCCTAACCTTCCAGATGTTATAGAACATCACGCTGCAGATACTTTGTGTAATTCTGTGCAATAATTTTCCTTCCATCTATCTTAGAGATTCATTTCATTACAAGAATATATCGATATTTTTTAATGTGAAAGGGTGATGCGAAAGTTCACATGATACGCCCAAATAGAAGCAAGAAGTGAAATACTTTTTTTAGAAATTAGGTATATTATTTCCAGTTTTCCAATTTTTTAAAAAGATTTTCCTCCAAAAACTTACGATGAAAAGACACTTCTGTTAGGATAGTTGTACAAGTACAATCCTATTATGTTGTACTAGTACGTTGTTCCTCCCTAATTCACATACACCTAATGTTTGGAAACAAGTTTACATAATTCTGCACAAGATAACACCTTTGTTGAGAGTTGGGACAAAGTCATGTTAGTTAAGAACCCACATTCAATCTGTGAAGAGTTTGGGATAGAATTTTTCATGCGTGAGGTGAGGCGTCTGTGGAAGGTGATCGGGGGTTGATCTAACATGCGCGTGGAGAAAGTTCGTAGTACAAAGTTCCTTATGGTTCAATTAGTTTCGTTTGTTCTTCTAAGTTGGAGTACCTATTGAGATATTTAATTTTTGTCTATCCGTACTGCCTCATTTTCAAATTTAAAAATCTAATCACAATATTTTTTGTCAAAATAAAATTCTTGTGAAATGAGAAATTTTTTAATGCTTATAGATTTTTTTCACGCAAATGTGAATCTATTGGCTGTGTGTGAATGTGAATCTAGTGTGCTGGCTTCTCCGATTTACCCAAATTTTACGGTGCACTTAAGGGAGGTATTGAAAACCTATGATAAGCAATATTATAATATGTATATGATGGAGATGACTGCCGGGACAAATATAGAAAAACGATGAATGAAAAGTTGTGGTCATATTGACTTATATTTAGATTGATTAGCACCCTGGGAAACACAACTATTTTCCTTGGAAAACTGAAAATCTCGGGTATTTTTTAATTATGTCATATTGGACACCCTTTATGTATAATTTAAAATACCAACACGAAAAGAGATACCTCACTGCAACGAAATGTATCGTGGCTACTTTTGGACCGCAGAAATGTCGGGGCTTTTCCCTAAATATGAGCTAAAATCTCATCAAAATTCTAAGGCTGACAAAGAGAAGGTAGCAGAAATTGGGGATGTGAGCTCTATGGCCTTTACGTGTTATGATTCGGAATTTCTTCAATAAAATAGTGTTACATGACTACAAAGGCCTAAAGTTCTTAACGGTTGGAGATCGGAATATTACTATGCTTCTAACTTTTCGATAGCCGTGATTTATTAAACGACAGGCTAATGTATGAATTAAATCACATGGAAACCATCAGTAGTGATAACTTAATAAGTATAATGATTAAATTAAATTAACTAAATAATTTAAAAAAAATACGGCAGGAATCAAATATTAACAGACAAAAGAGCGTCATATAACAAACTTTTCATAGTATCCCCGAATCAAAATGCAGAAAAACAGGTCTACATAACTACTTCAAACAGATGAAAATCTTAATTCGAATGTTCCGGTTTGTACGTCTGGGAATCTTCCTAGTGACCCGAAACCAGCGCCGTTATTGAGGTAGATTTATGTAGATTTAGAACGCTTGCCCGCGCAATTATTACATCGGACTGTGGAGATCAGTAAATCCGTACGTCCGCGTTAGGCCGATGGCGCTTCTTAGGGTGACTCTGTCGGTTCGATGACTCTCGTCCATTCGAATCCACATTCAACACAACCTTTGCCCCATTCGATAGCTATCTCACTGCATCACACGGCAGAGTTCTCTGCCCGGTGGTCTACTAAGGCAGGAATTTGTGATTACGGTCGTGGAAGGCGAGGTATCTGTGGCGGCATATACGTATATTGTTTAGGGTCTCTGGAAATAGCTGGTTCTCCAGCTTCGTCTTCCGTTGATCACCTAGTTTTGCTAAGTAGCTGATCTCTTACAATTAGCTGTAAATGTGAAATGATGGGTAAAATAATGCGTATTTTACAACAAGAACAGAAATATACAGACTGTCCCACGGGTCGTGTGTCATTTTTGACGTCTAATTTTAGTAACTGCATCTATAGCAATATTCATGAAAGTACGAGTAGGCATACTTATGGGGAAATATCCTATGTTATGTAGACTGTAAGCAACATTTAAGATTTTGACCTTTTGATCTCACAAAATATGGGTCCAAACCAAAATTTTGGATTTACCTTAGAGGGTTCCAATGTGATAAAAATCTAGATAAAGAAAAGTCTGAATTTCATTTTCCAAGTTTGTTAGGTGAGAAATATATGACCCACTCAAGACAAGTGTACACTTAAAGATCGCACATTCAGGTTTGCGGCGTAATATCCTAATTTTGGGACTCGAGGCTCTAAGAGGACTCGAGGCTCTAAGAGTGGATTTTCTGACTTAAATAAAACGCTTCAACCATGTTTGAAAGTGGAATCCTTAGATTACCGCTGCAATGCTGTAAATTATTTAGTACCATTCTCCACAATTCTATTGCTGTGACTCAAATATGCCAGATTATTGAAATACACCTGTGTAATGCGATCTTGGGTTAATTTTTAATGCCAGGTTATGCTAGTTTTTTCAAAATAGTCGGTGGCTGGATCCTTAAAAGAATTCAGCTACAGTTTTAAGGGGTTGTTGAATGCCTTCTATTAGTAAAAGTTATTTGCAGATTAACAAAATGTGTTTTTAAAATCCCAAATGTTGTTTCTAATATTTAGCGCCGACTGAAAAATAAAGTAACGTAAAATGTAACCCAGTGAACGTAAAATTTTACGAAACATTGATGAGTCTATATTTTCTTATTTACTCGTGATAATGCTTTTCAGAGCAGAATGCGAATGTATTTAGGTCGTTCTAATCAGTATAACAATCTCTACTAACCACAGTTGTCCATGAATGGTTTTAATATATCCCGGTGAATACTTCTGACGTTTTTCAACCAGGTTAATTCTGTCGTATAGGCCGACGTTTAGGAAGACGACTTGTCTCCAATATTCAAGGCCGTGGTGAAGTTACCGTGGCGAAGCGAAGACCCGGGCGAAAGGATAACGAGAATCACCCTGGTCGAGAAGCCGAGAAGAATGCGCCACAATAGGGTGGTTTCCTATTATTTTTTTTATTGCCTAAATCGAAAGATTATTACTCCTGGAGTACGTATTTCACGCTTTTAGATTTTTAAATGACGATATCTATTTTTCGCGATTAAATGAAAAGTGAAAATTTTCAAGTGCGCGAAAACGCGACGCGCAAATATGAATGCCGGGAAATCTCTCCGTGTGACGTATTTCTGGTTCCTGCTGCCGCCCTGTGAGGTGACCTTGAGGCGAGGCTTAGCGCTGATACGACGCAGGCTGCTAGCGGGTAGCTGAGTACCCTGCTGGCTGGTAGCGCTTGGCTTAAATAAGTATTATTAATACCTTATCAAATGAAGAAAACTTTCCGACAATTGCCAGTTTTAATAAGTGATTATTAAGACATGTTTCCCTGAGCTCTGCGCCTCATGCATCCATTGGTAACCTCAGACGATGTATAACTCCTATCTTCTCGTATAGAAACTAGGTCCCTGTGACGTCACGTGGAGTGGCATCGCATGGGCGCCAATCTGGACCTTTTCAAATGAGGATAAAAATGGACCATTGCCATTCGTGTAAACCGGTATTTCTAAAACGAAATAATTTGTTTATTATGAATACACTAGTGGTGGGTAACGAATCGCAATCAATGCCTTTCGTTTTCTTTGATGAAGGAAACTATCCTATTGTCAAGTTTTAACTAACCTCGGTGAAATCAGTATTGTTTCTAATTTTGCCTCATTCATTCCAACATCTACCCAAGGTTTTATTTTATAATTTTAGCTGTCGCAAGTGGAAAATATTATATGGTATTCTGAGAAGGCGACCGACAGCTAAATGCATTTGTGCCCTGAGGGAAAGGAAAGGAGAAAGGGGTGGAGAGAGACCCGGCGGCGGCTCTTAATGTAAGGCGTCTCCTTCTTCCTCTTGGTTGTCTATTTCATTTCTTGTCTCATGTAAATAATATCATTAATATATCGCAGTGCCTGAAATTTCCTATTACATTTTATCATTTTCATCGAAGCGTTGAATTCTTCTTCAATTTTTAACTGATTATAATGGCCACGTAATTTTATTCAAGTTATGTTAGAAATCGGTCATGCCTATGAGCCCTCTTATCAGTTCAATGTTTAAGTTTTAAAGGCAGCAGCATCAGGCTGTAAATTTATAACCGGACATTTTAGCTGTAATTAACTCAAAGTATTTGCCCAAAATTCAAATTTGAAATAACATTCAATTCATAATTTTGTGCTACGCATTAATCACTTTACAAGTCAATTTGATTTGTACAATCTTTTTCGATAACAACGAGAGGGAAATTCGTATTTTGAAATATGAGGGTAAATATTGCATTGTAATTACTTCTACTTTCCGGCCATTAATATTTATTCCGGGTATTTGTAATTCGGGATTCTCTCTGTTAAGTATGAAACACCTTGTATTTGAATTGCCAGTATTCATAGTATTTACGCTTTTATAGGCCATTTGACTTCAATACACACGCAGTTTCGGGTAGTTATGTTCTAACAATACGTTAAAGAATGAATATCTTTCAGAGCGATGAGGAAAACATTATATTAGATCCTCGCTGTTTCCAAGTCCAATAGCAACGATTAATGAACAGAGGTGTTTCGCCGATCGGAAAGTAATAGGTATTCGTTTTTCCCTCGAACATAGATGGACTTTAATCAATGCTTGGTGGAATATAATTCCCTCATTTCCTTATTTTAACGGCTGTTGTCCCCACACCCACAACCACATCTATACGTCTCTAGAGAGGGCTTGCGGGGTAGTGCAAAGTGATAGCTTTGAGTGCTTACCTGTCGTGAAAAAGAAATAGAGAAATACTCTTCATTAGTTTGAGATGAGCAATTTCTTCACCACGAAATAATGATTATAACCACGGAAGAATCTAATGACGAGGGTGGTCATAAGGATGGCGCATTTCTCTAAATTTAAATTTCTCTAATTTTCTCCTCTCTCTTGCCTAATGTTCGTTATTAATTATGTTCATACTTCATTAAAAATTTTGGAAGAGGAGTCGGAATACGTATTATTCTCCTTTCTCTCCCTCTATGGGCAGGTAAATACAAACATACCTAATTAAAATGAGCCCGACGAAAAAATTTGAAGCCATTCCATGGGCTAGAATTAGCGTCCGAGTTTGGTCAAATTACCGGGCGAAGATTTTAATTCGATCATTTCCGCAAAAATGACCGGATACGGTTAGTTGTCGCGGCGTAATTAAACAAACGAATTGCGCATCGTCCCCGCTTTCGTGTGTCGGAAGGTAGAGGGTGCGGGTGAAAGCAGTCACGTGAGAATTCGCGCGCACATTTACCGAAAAAAAAATTACAGACGTTCGTGGGTGAAATTACTCTGGTCCCTACTGCGCCCTCCGCTTTTCATTTGTCACGCTTTGGTGCATCGAGGACGCTGCGACGTGGAAGCCCCGTCTCTCTGGCGGCTGTCAGGGCTTAATGCCTGGTTTACATACCGCATGCAGACTGGCATTGCTATAGCTCCGAGGCGATATCTCGCAACTGCTATCGATAGGGAAGTTTCCCAAGAGGGATAATGCGCTTCACGATGGCGGAGGTTGAAAAATAAAAGAAGCGACGATTGCGAAGGATAAATAATTTAATTTTTTAAATTATTATTATTTCTCCTTCGTATTTTTTGTTAAAATTATTGCTTAATCTTCTCTTTTTTACAAGAAAATGAAACTGAAAGTGTACTTTTCATCGTTCACAACAAGAAATAAATTCAATAGCGGCAATCGGCAAGTGTAATCTTCTTGGTTTGTTACAGGGAGTGTATTTTAAGCCATGAGAATATATTTATGCTAAGAAAATATAATTGTTTTGTAACGATATCTGTAATAAGTTTCTTATAAGTAGCAGGCGAGTTTTCTACTCTTCGTACGATTCCTGGAAGTGTGTAACCAAAACATCCTTCAGAGCATGAGTGCAATCCGGTTTGATAGTATCCAGGATTTATGGTTGCCAGTAGCTTGGCTAAAATGGTATTGTAATGATTTCTCAGCCTTCCTATAGTCCCAATATTACACTTGCAGACATTTCTTTCCCCCAATTAGGGTAGTTTCCTTCATCAAAGAACACGAAAGGCATCGATTGCGATTCGTTACCCACCATTAGTGTATTCATAATATACAAATATACCGGTTTAGACAAATGGCAAGGGTCAATTTTATCTTCATTTGAAATAGTCCAGATTGACGCCCATGCGATGCCACTCCACGTGACGTCACAGGGACCTAGTTTCTATACGAGTAGATAGGAGTTTCACATCGTCTGAGGTTACCAATGCATGCATGAGGCCCAGAGCTCAGGGAAACATGTGTTAATAATCACCTATTAAAACTGGCTAAAGTCAGAAAGTTTTCTTCGTTTGATAAGGTATTAATAATCCTTATTTAAGCCAATCGCTACCAGCTAGCATGGTACTCTGCTACCTGCTAGCATCCTGCGTCGTATCAGCGCTCAGAGCCTCACCCCAAGGTCACCTCACTTGCGGCAGCGGGAACCAGAACGACGTCACACGGAGTTTTCCCGGCATTCATACTTAGCCGTCGTGTTTTCACACGCTTGAAATTTTTCACTTTTCGTTTAATCGCGAAAAATAGATATCGTCCTTTAAAAATCTAAAAGCGTGAAATACGTACTCCAGGAGTAATAATCTTTCGATTTAGGTAATAAAAAATAAGAAACCACCCTATTGAAAATCGCCTCGAGAGGACGCCGACGCGTGACCCTGGGTGATGTCAAAGCCGCTTGCACGCATGCTCTGAAGGATGATTCGGCTGTCCCCTTCCTGGGAGCATGCGAAACTGGCCTGCTAAAGTATGACGATTCTGATACTTTGTAGACCACTTGAGTTTCATAGTAAAGTCTCTAATAAATTTCTGTGACTATATATTTATTTTCATTGCTTAAAATACACACCATGCTAATAAAGAATATATCATAGCCATTGACTACTGTGATCAATGTTGAACTATTTCAACCTCGCAAATAGATCGAATCAAGGCCTCCATCGATTCGTCTTCTCCTCGAAGTGATTCGCAGTCACTGTTCACACGTACAAGTCTAGCTTCACAATCGACTGCTTTAGCAGTGTACTGCGATGTTTGAACCCATCTTAAGTTTGGGGTAGGTTATGATACTGAATGGAAGTATCATAAGAACGAGTGTCGTATTATTTATCTATAGGAGAAAATAAAACTAATATCTGTCGACCGCGTGAAAATTCCATTTTTTAGTTATTGTCGTTTCAAAGTTCCTGTTTTATTCCGCATAGGCGGAGTTTTATGCATAGAGTAGGGGCTTGAAACTGTAGTAATTCTTTAGTCTCTGGCGGCTTGCCCATAAGGACTCTCGGACGCCGCCCCTCCCAAAAATTTGAAAGAGGAAAAAATATGTATACCATAATTAACAGAAGTGTTTTTTTTTCAATCGCATGCTTCGAAAATGCGGGATAACCCGCAAAATTAGCGCGAGAAGTTCGTATTTGTAGCAGTGGGGCATTGGCCAGAACGTCCCAATCCATCACCATGCATTTATATGAAGAGTGGCAGTGGTGGGGGCTGCTGGTGCTATGAGTGTCTAAGCTTGTGCCTTATGGAAGTCTTGGGACGCCGCCCGAGCATGCGCAGAGCGACTTAATCTAGTGAGTTGACATCGCCGCGCCCCCCGGCGGCCGTATAATCTTTGTGCTGATTTGTTGCAGAATCCCTTGTTTTGGTGACCAGTTGACTTCTTATGTAAATTGTTTTAATGTAAATAGGCCAACTTGTAGTTGAGTTAATCGAGTTAGTGATTGTTAGTGTTTTAGTGTTAGTGATTTTTTTGTGTATTAGTGAGTCATAATGGTCTCTAGATTGCCTTAAGAACTCACTAGCATACACAAAATATTAAAACTTTTGTCCCCCCGGTGGAGTGTACCCCTCCCAGCATTATACTCACGAGCCGCCGCAGTCTTCAGTATTGGGCTAAGCTCTGAAGTTTTCTCATGAAACGGTATGTGAAATTCAGGTGTTATTGCTTTTTCTAGATTATCTTATGAGTTTGGGCTGAGGTGCATTGCTTTAGGACTATTTGATATTTTATGCCAAGAATTAAGCCGTATTGGTTTGCCGTTCTCTAATTTTCCGAATGTTACGTCTGCTAATTTTGGCTGGAGATGATAAGAGCTTTGCTATCATAACGGCCTAATAATTTGTTGTCATCTCATGCCAGCATTTACTGCTCATAACTCTTTGAATAAAAAACTATTGGGCTCTACAATTACTATCGTGGAGATTTGAAATTGATTTACCTTCATCTCTGTGCAATTTATAAGAAAAACTATCTACAGGTATATTTTATGAAATGGAAATATAAATATATGTTTATAACGGGGTTTTGATTCTTGACATCACGGCGGCATTCTGGGTCCTTGATGGCGCTGTGTCGGTTCGCAAACCCAAACAATTTCCGACGTCCTTGTCGATCGTCTATTGTACCCATGGAAAGGCAGGGTGATTACAACATCACGAAGTTTCGAATTGCTATGAGGATTTTTGTCATTTTGGTTCCAATTTGGACCAAAACAAATCACAACATGCTATGGCTCAATCAGAGAACGTTTAAAAGAAACACGTCGTGAGAACAGGTCAACGATTTTAAGATTGATTTTACGCAGATCTCAATTCCTTTCTCCCATCCGCTAGCCTTTCATAGCGACGTATTTTTTCTCTTTTAGATCCTTCATAACCTGTCCTATGTAACTCATTCGGGGCCATCCCTTGCACTTCTTTACTTCCACCAGTACTTCTGCAATTGTCTTCATCAAGCCATCATGATGGAGAACAGAAAATCTTTCAATATTTGTGGCCGATGCGTGACACTACAATTGTAAAAAAAAAATTCGTAAGAAGCATGTGTTTCTACGGATGAGGGGCAAAGACGTTAGAGAAGTAAAAAATGAAAGCACTCGAAATGTGGTGCTCCCGTAGAATGATGAAGATAAAATGGATTTACTGAGTATGTAATGAGGAAGTATGAAGAAGGGTGGTAGAAAAGAGAATTCTACTAAAAGCCTTAAGTAGAAAACTGGAGAACTTTGTCGGTATTATGTGGTATGTCGGTACCACATAATACCGACAAAGTTCTCCAGTTTTCTACTTAAGGCTTTTAGTAGAATTCTCTTTTCTACCACCCTTCTTCATACTTCCTCATTACATACTCAGTAAATCCATTTTATCTTCATCATTCTACGGGAGCACCACATTTCGAGTGCTTTCATTTTTTACTTCTCTAACGTCTTTGCCCCTCATCCGTAGAAACACATGCTTCTTACGAATTTTTTTTTTACAATTGTAGTGTCACGCATCGGCCACAAATATTGAAAGATTTTCTGTTCTGCTGGTGGAGAAAAAACGCGCTTTTGTCTACTTTGACTTCGGCTACTATTGGCAATTTTAGCTAATGATATCATATGCCCGTGCATATTAAAATTTGTAATTGGTCAAATTACTCTAAAAGCACTGCGATTGAATTCACCGCTGCTCCGAACGTTTGAGAATGACTAAAGTGAGTGTTTTTTCAGGGAGTAAGTTATGCTTCTTTCAATCTTTCAGTCGGAATTTAATAATTTTATGCATTTAGTTTTAAAGGATCTGAGCCTTTGTTATCTTAACGGAAAATTAGTAAAAGCGCATGACTTTGACATGAACGCGAGGAATATACAGCAGATGAGGTATCGATTGTTTCGCTGATAATTGACATTCTGCCATTGTTGCCTGCAAAAAATCGCTTCCTTGTCTCGGCCAGGAAGAGGGATAGGAAGGGCACGACCAATCAGTTGACCGTGAATATAGCTGGTAAACACCCTGCTTTGTGTTTAGGGTGAGCATACGGCTGCGATGGGCACTAAAATATATTAATCCTCAAAAATGGTCCCGCGGACGTAAAAACTGAATGCATTTCCGCTCAAAAGGGCTTTAGCTAGATATTTTAATTTGGAAATTGTGTTACGTGGTCACTCATAGAAAAATAATTGTCATTGTGCTGTAGCATCTAAATTGGAAAATCTAAATCTAAAAGTCTAAATTTTTTAATCTCTAAATCTTAAATGATCGACCTGGTTTTACATCATGTAGATTAAACTACCCATAGAAAATTTTAAGAGATTAAAGTCAAAATCTGAGACAATTAAAAAATAATCCAAGCCCTTTAAACGCAAAATGTAAATTATCTATTTATTTTCCATCCTGCGTTACACGAACTCGTGTTAAAAACCAGTGAGCATTACGGTAGTTTGTTTCGTGTAACTAGTGAATACCCCTTTATCTCTGTGGAAATCTCTCCTCCTGAATAATTACGCGTTAAATATTTAGCGAAATAGATCCTTAATTACCGCTGAGACATTTAAGTTATATTTTTTCATCATATTTGGGGCCATTTTTATCATGGCTCTTCGCGTGTAATTAACAATAAGCCCTTTTAAGTCTTGTATGAGTTTTGTCCTGAATATTTTCGTGGAACAGTGATTAACGGATTAACCCTAATCTTACTGCTAAACTGCCTACCTCATAAATTTTGCATGATGGCATGCTTTTAGCTTTTTGGGCATCTGGATGGAACTGCCAGCTAATCGCCAAAAATTAGCTGCTGCCTTTCATTAAGAAATTAAGTCAGCGTTTTGCAGATTTATTTTTTATGCGATTTTTATTTCATATTTTTGTGTTACATATTATTGTCTGCTTTAGTATAAAACATCTATTGTTCTTTTGTCGATGATGCCTGTAAAAGCCGAAAGCCGAGTAGTTTTTAGGGTATGCCATCACTTTGAGGGAATAATTTTTTTCTCACGTTAAGTCTGAATATGGTCATCTGCTTCGTTTCTACGAAGTCTGACTTTGTGATGGAAGAAGTTGTTATGTAGTTGTTAAAACAATGAAGTTCGGATTAAAAATCATTTTAAGTAACGGGGATAATTATAGGGATTTACTTATTTCAGCAGACTTCTACTCGTGAGAAAAGCGGGAAAAAACAATAACAGATTGACCTTATCATTAAAATATCTCGATTAAATTTATTTAAATCTCGATTTAAATTTTTTTAACTCGGAAAATGCAGTGCCGTGGTTTTTCACGGAAGGTACTTGAAAATCACTCCAAAACAGTCACGCCGGTTGAGGTCATCCATATCAAAGAGGCTGTTTAAGCAGGTGTTGGGTTTTAAATTTTTTTTATTTTTAGCAATTCAGAAAAATTTTAAAAAATCTGAGTTGAAGGACATACTGATACATGTTTAATGGTTTTAAGTATTTTTCTACTAATAATTTTGAGTAGACGTAATTTTTGTAAATGCTTGCAAAATTTTTAAGCGCACACATAAAATTAATTAGCGAGTGCAATTTTATGTCTTATAAGGATCTATTTTTATGCTTTTATGTAGTTTCAATATTCTAATGCGTCCGGGAGATCGTTTGGATAAAACTGTTTGATCTTCAATTATCCCCTTAAGTGTTGCGTGGCCTTATAGAGGGCCAGCAATTGTGGGAATAGAATGCTTTATGATTCCCCACATTGTGTAGTCGGTCTGGTTTCAATCGGCTTTGACCCTAATTTAATACCATCTTACTGGTCCCTTTAATCAGAATATCGCCCGTAAGGAATCCCCGCTAAGTATTGCTGATGCTTGTTGACGAAATGAGGCTTTGTTGGGAAATGTCTTGAGCGAGTGAAGTTCTCTTACATCGGCATCATTAAATAAATAATGTGCATTACATGATTGTTTAAATACCTGCAGGGCATTTTCCAAGTCGTCTATCAAAAGACGTTTTTTTCATTCAACCTTGTTTCTAATAACATTTTTGTTATTCCCCTTGTTATTTCTCTTACACGTGGTGATTGTACATTATAGTGAGATGATTATTTCTTTACAGACTATGCCAGTGTTGTTTTAAACAGCTATTTCCGTGAATAAAAATACGCCACCGCATTTTCCGAGTTAAAAAAGAACCTAATTGGAGATTAAAATAAAATATTTTCATAATTAACACACTCTGTTATGGTTTTTCACCCGCTTTTCTGACACATTTCATCAAGTCAGTTTCAGTGAATCGCTCTATTTATGTATTTCCGTTGTTTCACTCACTAAATTCAATGCTGTAAATCAATAATTGAATTTTAATAACAAATTATGCTTTCCTTTCAAAACTTCAGGCAATTTCTACCTTTCTTAAGCGAAGCGTTATGTTAAGCGAAGCAGATGCCCAAATATAAAAATAAAGATAACATTTATTTGAGAACCAAATTTACTCTATCAAGGTGATGGCCTACGCTGAGAACTACCCGGGTTTCAGAGTGACGTCGCGATTATAGATACTTGGCTTCGAGCTCAACTTTGTGTAGGCCATTTCTCCTTACTTGCATTTCCCTCCCCAATTGTAGGAATTTATCATTTAAAATATCATAAGGTAAACTCTTAGCAATGAATTTAACTAAAAGGATATATGTTACGTAATTAGAATTCAAAAAATCTTTTGACATCAATCATTCATTCATTTTTATTTGTGTCCTTGAATTGCGATACAACGTAATTCTTTATTTCTTTAGGCTGAAAAAAATTTACTTCGATAATTTTTTATTTCCTTAAAAATCGAAGAGAATGTTGGAAAAAAATTGTAAAGACAATTTTCTCTCTGGGAGAGGCATAGATTTTAATATTATTTATGAATCAAACTGTAAGTTTTTGCATAAACTTTGCTCTCAAATTTTTCATGTAGAACAATGTTGATTATACGGACATTTCTGACTGTTTTAGTTTTACAATGGAATGTATATTAGGGATAAGTTTTCTGACTAATGGGATAATATCTGCTTTGTTTCGACTACACTTAATAACGTTTCGCGGTTGTGGTGCTCAGTAACCCAAAATGCAATAATGGAATTTACTTGCGCTAGAATTTCCTACTTCGCGGAGAGCCAAGGATTTGCTTGAATTTTCCACCTTAGTATACCTTCTGATGTGTTGAATTCCTTAGTTAATTCCCAAAACCTGCTGCATTCGAGGCAGCTCGTGTTTCGTTCTTAGTTGGGAACCTGCGTGTAATGTAACCCGAGTCACTTTTATGGATATATTTATTTTTGTGACGATAAACGCTCTCTAAAACGTGTTTGATGTTTTTACTGCGGCATCACGTTTCATCCGAAGTGCACGTGTGAGTAATTTTCTCGCAAACTCGGAAGAGACGCGTAATTGAAGAATCTATGTTTTGAGGTATCTTATCTCTTTAACCGACTTCCTTGAGATCCTCATATTTGTGATAAACCCAAAACTTACAAAATTAGCTGCCAGGGTTATGGGATTTGCAATGGACATCCGATTTTCCTCCCTCTAGGAGGTTGTAAAGGCCGGAGTCACTGAAGGGGGCACCACTGGTTTCGAGCGTGGAGCAAAGTGTGGTCGGAATGGGGGTGCTTGGGTAGTACAAGCCACGCCCACTTTGACAGAAACATTGACAATCCCATAAGGGTCAAGGCTTTCTATTTTGTGAAAGTTTTGGTCATAACTTGTTAATACATTAAAATAAACCGTGGAACGCACAATGTACTTAAATCTTTTTTCTTACTTCATTTGTAGGCTTCGCGAAGTCATAACTCAAAAAATCTTTTCCCATGGGAAAAATTATTATCAATCACCACAGTTACGCTTTACAATCGGCTTAGCTGAAACAAAACTTTTACGAGAAAAAATTAGTCATTTATTTGCACTTATGCTGGTATTTCATTATTTTATAGCCAACGGAAATCTAACCATTACAGTAATCCTTTATGTTATTTCTACTGTATAGATAACTTTTTCTCAACTTATACGCAACCAAACTCAACAAATGAGGCACCGAAATGCACAGAATTTATCAGAGCACATGCGACGGCATATCTTACTTCCTAAATATTGCTATTGTTTCCCAAAATTGGTTTTTAAAAATTAAAAAAAAATAATCGATAAAAAAATAATCGATTCCGGCAAGAGTGTCCTCATCCCAAGAATACAGTTAACGCCGTCGGATCCCACCATGCCTTTTAATTTGACTCGCAGACAATTTCCCTTAAGGTTTCCTATACGATGACTATTAACAAGGCTCAGGGTCATACTTTGCAAAGAGCTGGCTTATTCCTGCCTGACCCTGTATTATTTCATGATCAATTTTATGTAGCCTTCTCTAGGGTAAGGTCTTTTCAAAATATTTTTGTAAATATTAAGGAAAACGCTAAACAAGTATTAACAGAGGATACTGTAATTACTTCCAATGTTGTGTTTAAAGAGGTCCTCTTACCTCAATTTGTACATGAACATTCCAATTAAAGTTGTTCATAAGACCCTGCCTTTTTTTCTACATTTTAAAATTAGAAACGCGCCTATCCCTCTGTGGACCTGCATTGGAAAGAGCGGGGGAAGCCCGCTGATAGCGGGTGCATCACGCTCGTAAAGTATAATTCTAGGATATTCCCACTAGGAAAGCGGCTAACAGAAATTCATGCAGAGTTTATGCATTAATGGAAGTATCACGAATGATGGGAAAAATCCGATGAGAATCACCGACGATATACCAATGATTATGGTAGCATTTTCACTTAATGTAGTTCATTTTCAGAACAAAACTGCCACCTCAAAATATCAGCAGGAGACTTAAGTCCAAAAATTGTCAAACCAATATGGCGGAACTTTACGGCGGCGATATTTACATCATCCTTGTCCTACCTTGATGACGACATCAGTTGGCCATATAACACGAACCAGAATATTTATCTTTTTTGCATTTTTTTCTGATGGCTTTGCTCTATTTTATCAGGTAAAAGGAAATCATTTAGGTTCACTCACCATTAGAGATACGTGAAAATCGTACTTTCATTTTTATTTTATCGCACTTTCAATAACAGTTAATCGCATTTTGTAGCGTCTATTTTTTATTTTCATAATGAGGTAGATGACGATAAAATGTAGTGAAACACAGTATTTGACAAAATACAGAATATTTTAAATAATTATGTTGTAGAACAATAATAAATGAAGGAATAAGAAATATAGTGGCGGAGGTGTAGCTTGCCCGCGCCCACTTGTCGTTCGCGGCCACGTAGAATCCCAGCCAACTAGCAGCTGGCCAGTCGCTCACATGCTTTAAGCGGTGAGTGTCGGCGGAGCATTTAAACTGCCCTCGGTACAAAATGTACGAATTTTGCAGTCGAAAAGGCAAATTTGCGTAAAAATATCATAAAAGTCCAGTCATCGCATATATGTCGCATTTATTTGCGCACATCGCACCTATATCGCATTTATCGCATTTGCGATTTTCACGCATCTCTACTCATCATATATATTTATTTATCGTTTTGAATAATTTGAAACTCAGTCATAAATATGTAAATGAATGTACAGTTACAGCATATTAATACTACTTATCAATTAAATCATTATAATTACAGCATATTAACTCTCATTAATTAAGAGAGGGGGATGAGAATCACACAATAAATAATATTTCTCAAACCAGGTGTGTGCAATACATGTAGTGAAAATACTTGGCAATTTAAACGAATTTCATTTTTCTTTTACGGTGATTTATGGTTTTTATTGTTTATAATTTTGTTACTAAAGGATTGTGCGATATTAAATGATTTTTATAGCTATAGCATGTTTGCATGACTACATTAGACCGTCTATAATGATTTGATGTAATATATTATGCTATATTTTTGCAGCAAATTTGATAATGATATTCATTTTCCTTTGTACTCGTGTTTCACTGCTATTTTAAAAGGACCCTAAAGTATTCCCTATGTATCTCTGTTGTTGGTGTCCGAAACGTTTGCTTTACCTAGTAACTTTATTAATAGTCCTATACTCACTATTCCCCAAATAAGAAGCAGTACAAATATCAATAGGTTTAACATAGCACATATGGGTTTCTGAAGAATGCCTCCTTAACCTCAAGTTGAATATCTTCTGTTTATATTCTTGTTTAGCCTAATTCTTATTATTATTGTTATTGGTTTTTTTATTGATACATATGTGAATAAATGGTCAACTAAATTTAGAATTGTGCTAAATCACAGTGTTGTCCTAATGTTATGGTTTCTTTTAAAAAATGTTTGTTTGTCATAATTGTCATAATGTATAGTCACCTTGAATTATTGTATTTAGTATGTTACATCTAAGTGCGATTATTTATTTATTTTTTGTAGAAAATATTGTATTGTTTTTACATGCTCTTGGGGATCTGCACTGATTGCATTTGTCTGTAATTACATTTATTCAATTTTTTACTTCTATTTATCCACCAAGATGTACTGTAGAAAGCTGTACTTTTATTTTCTCATGGGCCCCACTGCCTACGAAAATAAACGACATTATTATTATTCGGAATTATGTATTAACAAGAGGGCAAAAAAAGACGGATGTATTTAATGAAATTGCAATGTATTATCTCACGGAGGTTTTATTTTTGAATTGTCCAGATCTGCGCATTTTCCTGCTCACGTTTCGCTCTTGCGTGGCAGTGGCATAAGAAGGGAATATCGTATTACAATTACCGGTCGTTACGCCTATTCTTCTTTCTCCATTGTGTGCCGTGGGGACCGTCTTTAACGCTGTGGGCTCCAAATTGTCAGTCGCCTCTTCCTCCTCGCCGAATGGAATGGGCGTTTCCCTAATTCCTTCTTCACTGTCCTCTCCAACGCTCTCCCTAAACCGTTCTTCCTCGCCGAAGTTAGTTTAGCAGAGAAATGGTGTGGTGTTTGGTGATGTGAGAAATGGTGAAGATTTCTAATCTGGCTCATCATCCCAACTGGTCAACACGATTGGTTTGACGCAGCTCTCCACTAAATTTTCCAGTCAACTAATGTCTCCTTACCTACATTTTTATTCTCTTTCACGTCCTTCTTTACGCAACGATTAGATAAAACAGTTAGTATACCAGCACTATAAGACCTAAAGTTTTGATAATGCATAACCAATAAATAAGAAATTAAACCAAGTCCATCCCGACCCAATAAAATTGAGATTATATTAGGTTCCATATATTTCATTCGGGGTTTTCCTTTTCCATCTTGCCGTCCACTTGCCCCTCGACCTTCTTCTTCATCAGGCTGTCATCTCTCATGTTATGGTCGTCATCATATCAAGGTCTTCATGAGCCCTATCTTCTCCCCTACTCTTCTTAAGACTTCCTCATCACTAACTCGGTCGATCCATCATTCTTCTGTAGAACCGCATTTCGAAGCCTTTTTCCTTGCTCTCTCCGCTGCTGTCATTGCCCATGCCCCATTTCCGTGTAGGAGCATAATCCAAATGTAGGTTCTTATAAATTGGTTCCTTACTTCCATATTTAAGCTTCCCGCATTAAGCAGGTCTATCTTTTGGTGGAATTAGTTTTAGTAAAATTCTAAAAAAATCTAAAAAGATGGGCCAAGCCATTATAAGTTTTCTTGGGTGCTACACAATTACTTATACCGCTTCTTTTTTACAGAGCGCGACCCGGGTTTCAATGAATTATCATCATCTTCAGCCGTATATTAATAATAATAATTGATAATTCATCGTAACCCGGGTGGCACTCTGTAAAAAAGAATGGTATAAGTAATTGTGTAAAATCCAAGAAAACTAGTACTGGTAAACTAGAAACTAGTAAATACCACAAAGTTAAAAAAGAGTTAGTGAATTTTGTTCGTGGGCCAAGCCATGCCACCCTTATAAGTTGAAAAAAATCGTTATTTTCAAGTTTTATAGAAGCATTGTGACGCATAAAGAGGATTATTGCTGTGGTTGCCTAGCTTCAAATACTAAACTCTTCGAGAAAAATTGTTGCGGCCATAGGAGGATAAGAAATGTTTTCGCAATCATTTTCTCTTCCCTTTCTCATTACTTACTCTTTGTATCCATTTGATCCTCATCAGTTTTGCGTAACAACGCATTATTAAAAGTCTAAAGTCTAAATACTAGTGTCATGGTCCATGCCCCACTTCCGCCGCGTAGCACTCGTACTTAAAATTTAAGCTCTCAAGTTTGGCGATCTTATGTAATGCTGACACTTATGCTGTGATTACGGTGCCTGGGTTAAAGACCATTTTTCGTTTGTTGCCATGACGATCTTTGCCTATGGGAATAAAATTTTTGAATTAACCGAGAATAATAATGAAGAAGGTACGACCAAATCCAGCTTCTTCATTAAGTTTGATATTGAATTATGGAAAAAATGCAATTATGTAGCTAATTGTTGGAATTCGGATGTATTTTTAATTAGGTATTTAAGTAGCTATGAAACGCTTCTAATTTCTTTAAATTTATCGTTCACGCATAAACGTTTAGCGCACGCAGCTTAGGTTCGTCATCGTACCCAACCTGCTACTACCTTTCCTTAAATATCAACCTCTTATTTTTTTTCTCATCCTCCGTCCGGTGGCGCCATCTCTTATTTTCCCCATCCACCTCGTTAGCCTTCTACTCGCAGAGACCCTTTCTTTCTCCCAGCCCCACTTTTCCTCCCTGTCCTCCTCTCCTGACGGCGACACAACTCCCACCCTCTCTTTCCGTGGCCATCCACTTTTCCGCCAGCCTACCTTTGCCTCACCCGCCCGCCCTCCCCTTCTTCTGCTTGCACTGCGCCCGGGGAGAAAGGGTGGCTTTACTGCGGGAAATTCTGGCCACTCGTGTGGAATATTAAAAATATCCGCCCCTCTCCCCCGGAAAGTTTCCGTTCCTCTTGTGTGCGTGGGTTCGGAAGTGGACGAGTCCGGGGAAAAGTATTCGGTGAAACTTTAAAGTGGGGGATGATGGCCATGCGGATAATTGGCGAGCGTTTCATCTCGACTCCTCTATCTTAACTGTGTCTCTTGCGGAGAATGGATTCGACGGTATCGGGTTCGTAGTCTACTGTTGCATAGTTTCACTACTGTATCAACTTTATCAAATTACTGTACGAGAGTACCATTATTTTAATATCTGATACTTCCGTGGCGAGCAGGCTTTTAGCCAGAAATTTGCTTCTGGGGGTGCTATCTAGGTTGGGGGTTGCCTACGATGATATTTTATTGACGATTCGCACGCTTCGGAGAGTCATATACTCGTATTTTATTAAGTCCGCTTATATTTTTTTTTAGATAATTTTAAGAGTTATATGCATCTTTGATTATTTTTATATATGTTTTTTTATATATTTAATGTAGCTGTTTATAAAAACGGAGTGTCGGAGGATAGATACCCAAGGGCTATTAGTCTCCTCACCAGATTTATCGCAGGTAGTCGCTACACTGATAAATATTTCGGAGGGAGGGGTCTTAAATTTTATGCGAGTATCTATGAGAGTAGATTAGGCGTACGTACACAGTATACACTTTGTATGGAGAAAAAATGATGATAAAATTGTTATAATATTGTTTTCTTTTAAGCTCCAGAAGATTCATTGCGTGAATTTATGTCAAAGAAGCACGGTAAAAGTGTTCCTTTATTAAGTTTTTGTTATTTTATGTGTACTGTTCAAGGCTGCAACATCAGCATTGTCGTAATATACCGTTGATTTTAAAAATATTTCTTTCATTTAACTCCGTAGATTATTTTATTGACCCCGGACATATTAAAATTGGTTAATATCGTTTGTCATTGGAGTTTATCTTGGAATTATGGTGAATAGAATTCCTCAAGCTCTTACCTGTAAGATGCTATCATTTGTACGATTTTTTCTTTGGATCTAGAGCATCTTTACTCTGTATAGTTGAAACATATAATTCTCATTCACTGGAATTATTTTTATCATTTAATTGCTCAAAACGAATATAATATTTAAAATTTCTGTTGCGCAATAGTCTTTTCTGACTAATTTGCACTTATTTTTTCGTAAAAAATTAATGAAAAGCAATGTATATTCAAGGTTATCTTCATATATAAAAGCATTGTGTTCTGGCATTATAAGCTAGGAAGAATTGAGGTGGGGAAAAACTGCTAAAATCATTTATCTTATTACAAGAAATACGAAGATTGACCACATTCTACGATACTCTGAGAAGATGGCAACTTTAATGGAATACTTGGTCGATGGGTGGTACTGGAAGACTTAGACCGAGATTTGAATACCTTAAGGAGACCTTATCAGGAAGAAGGTAAATTGGTGAAAAGATTCTGGCTATGGAAAGAAGAAATTTGGCTGCGCACCCACCTCTGGGTCAAGGAGAAAAAGAATTAATGACGCATGATGAGGCTGAGCTATCACTGTTTCTCCGGTTTCTTCTCTTGCACGCTTCAATTACACGGGGCAGATATGTCTGACTACAATAATAATATTTTTAAATTGTTTTACTTGAATTAGTCTTTTCCATATGAAGTTAATTTGCTATGGAAATTAAAGAAAGGATCCGTACACCCATTGTTATACAGTCATGTATTAGAGTATTCATCTGAGGTACTAGAGGTAATTGCTAGGGTTAATTGGGTTGGGAAAAATGGCTAAATTAAATTAGTAAAAATGAAACACCATGATCGACCACCCCTACGTCACTGGGGATGAGAGCCTTAGTGGAAGGATTTTTTGAGAAAGAGTTTGACCGAAAACAGAATACCTGGGTACCTTAGCAGAACGACGGTGAAAAGAGATTGGCTGTTGAAAGAAGAAATATGGATGCCCACAAATGACTTGAGAAGAAATAGAAGTAGTAATGACACATGATGAAGTTGAGCTGATAAAGTTTTTCCGGTTTCTTCTCTTGTACGCTTCAATTGAACGTGGAAGATTTTTCTGGCTACATTAATATTATTTTTAAATTCTTAAAGCGTATTAGTTATAGAATTAGTATTTTCCATATCGATGACTAAGTTCTTGCAAGACGTATCTCAAAAATAGATCGCAGATTTTCAGAAGAGCAAAAAAAACTATTATTATTTGTTACTTGCACACTGAAATTAAAAACCAAAAGTTCATAAAATTGAAAGAGAAGCATTACTTTGCAAACAAAGCGTTGTTTTTTGCTTGTATTTTATTTTTTTTAATTTTTAAATTTAACTTAAGTGTTTAAATTTTTAAACGCTTTGTTTAAGATACCGGTCTCTAACCGGTCGAATTCGAGATACGTGTTGCTAGAACTTAGCCATAGATATGAAGTTTGCTTTGGAAATTAATGAATGGATACGTACACCCAATGTTATCTGAGAGTGATCAATGAGAGTATTCTACTGTGGTACCATAGGTAATTAATTGCTAGGACGATTTGGGGCGAGAAAAAAACATGGCCAAATTCAATTTGTAACTTCAATGTAGTAAATTTGTAACCCCTACGTCACTTGAGTGTGGATGGAAACCTCAGTGGAAGATTGTTAGAGGAAGAGTTAGACCGAGAGCAGAATACCTGGGGAGGAAGAAGAGGCTGGCTGTGGAAATAAGAAATGTGGATGCCAAACAAATGAGCTGGGAAGAAAATGAAGTAGTAATGACACGTGATGAGGTTGAGCTGATAACGTTTCTCCGGCTTCTTCTCGACAACGCGAGAGAAATGTTGACAATTGCACGCGGAAGAGCGTAGGTAAAGAACCTGATTCAGGCAGAATTCGGAGATTGCGACGAGAAATCAAAGAGTTGAGAGAGAGAGTAACGGATGAGGAAAAAAATCCGTCGAAACTTTTCCCTGGCTCGTGGGGGTGTATTGTTCATCTCGGAGTTCGCGGAAAAAAGGAGGAGGAAGGGTTTATCGCGGGGCTTTTGAGACTCGGAAGGATGGAGAAAGCAAGTTGGTTGGAGAGGAAGGTAAACGAATAAATGTTGGAGGAGGTTGCGATGAGGAGAAGTAGACGGGAAAGACATTCTAAGAAGGGGAAAGAAATTGGATGCTCGAGACGGTAAGGAGTTGTGGAAGAAAATTGCGAAAGGCAAAAATGTCTGGGCGGTAGGAACGAATATGGAAGAAAATATGCAGAGTTGATATCTAGCAGGAGTAAGATAAATAACTGAAAAAAACTTACGGTCGGAAACCAATTGGTATTTTTCCCAAGGAAATGCTTAAGAAAAGCATTATTTATTTTTTGAGTAATTGAAATTATAACCTTCTTCAGCGCATGGGCTATCCTTAGATAACCTGGGTTTCTTTTTATGTAATGTTCGTCTCATTCTGCGGCGATTTATCTTAGTCAACGCACTTTGAAACCATGCATGCTATCTAATGCTCCTGAAACTTCTGAGCAGCTAAAGGGTACCATTTAGGAATTTTATTTAGGTCTAATTGTATTATATAGCTGTTATCGTTAAGGTTGGAAATTTAAAAAAATGAATCAGTTCGTTATTATTTTACCATCTAAAGTTATGAGATTAAAGTTATCAATTTTCAGCTATAGTGTGATGCATATTTTGATAGAAATGTTCAAGTTACCTTGGATTAAATTTAATTTTATCATCTTCAATAAATCAAAAATAGTTGACTAATGCACCTTATTAGCTCTTAGCTCTTGTTTTTATAAGTATTTGTTTGAAGAAAAGGGTTGAAATCGTTAGTTATGAAAGAATCGAACTACCTCATTTAGTAACTGACAGTAGAAATCTAAGTGAGAATAAGGCACAACGATAGAACCAGGTTGTTTATATTTCAACGTTTGGTTTGTTTCCTTTGTATTGGAAGTTGTGTCTTTGGCCTACTTGTGATTCTATTCATTGTATGTTATAAAAGAAAGAAGAAATATCTTAACTCTTTTAATGCATATTTTCCAGGCTCATCTTCTTGCGATTGTGACTGGTCTTCTGCAGCCAATATCTGCGCTGCTGAGTCCCACCGGATTTATAGAACTTCGGCAAGGTATGTTATTTTTATGTACATACAATTATACACTTGTTTTGCCTCAAACGTTCCAAATTTATGTAGACAAATGCGAAACAGAGGACGGCACATTCTAATCTAACCAAGAATTATCATTTTCTTGGTGAGTAGCAATTTTAAAAGTGATATAAGTAAGGTTAAAGAGCAATTTTTCAGAAGGAATTACCTTGGCGCTTGTAGAAAAATGTAAAGAAGTTCCTTTAAATACAAATTTTATATGATATCCTACCGGAACTATGGATGCAACATTGTTTATGTTAATGAATATCTGCTAGGGGATTATTTAATATGGGTTAGGACTGTTTTTATAGCCCTTATATTCCATTTCGAAGTCCTATTTTGTTCATTTGAGGCACGGTACCCTCGTTAAGAGTGCGCCAGAAACGTGCTATTTGCTCGTGATAGAAAATTTCCACCTCAACGCCATGCTCCAAATTATTCTGTCTTTATCTCCCTTTTTGTAGTTCAAGGTCACCCTCAATTTGACCCTGACCTCCATTACGCAGCGTTTGCTTTCTTATTCTTGCGATTTGACTCTGTGACTAGAATCCAGTTCCTTTCTTTCGAATCATTTACGCCAACGTACGATTCCGGCGCAAGGAATTTCTAAAGAGGTTTCTGAGAGTGGTCTGTTGGGAACGATTAGGATACTAGGCACTCTATGTTATTGGCTTGCGCGAGGTTTATCCATAAAGCTTATTGTGGTAAGTCGTATGTGCTCTAAAATATAAATAAAAAGATAAACAAATATCCAGAATATCTTTTATCATAATCATCACGATCATATTTTTGTTTTCCCTTCTAATTTGCGTTGTAATCGCACCGTCAACATTTGTACCTTTACGCCTTGCCATTGATTCTTCGTATCGCGACGTTGACTTGTGCACAACTTAAATGATAAGTTAAAAGACTGCTCTTAAGTTGAAATTAACTTCACACATGCGATGATGGAAATGGCGTCGTCCTCTCCATTTAAGTAGCAATCATAAATCCACTTTCTACTCTATTCATAATAAACATCGCGGTACAAAGCAATACTCCTTCCAGGTCTTCTTGCGTGGAATTTCATTTCATGAAGTACTCTCCTCCATTAAAGTGAATTTTTCAAACTATATATTCCTTTACTTTATGAAGTTTCTCAAGAAGAAATTCTTTGAGAATTCCTAAGAGAACTGAAAATCCAAATAAATGAACAACCAAAAATAATAATAATAAAAATAATTAAACACAACACTGGAAGTAATTACACTAAACCCTGTTAAACGCACATGATGACTCATACTTACGTATCAACAGGAGACTTGAATGTGGAATCAGCCGCATTTTGATAAAAGTTATTTAAAGAATAAGAGATATTGTTGCATATGAACAAATGCATCAGTTTGTGCGCCGATAACGTCGGGAATATTTACCGTTTTATTTATGTTTTTATTTTTATTATTTCAAAACCAATTTTAGGAAACAATAGCAATATTTAGGAAGTAAGATATGCCATCGCATGTTTTCTGATAAATTCTGTGCATTTTGGTACCTCATTTGTAGAGTTTGGTTGCGTATAAGTTGAGAAAAAGGTATCTATACAGTAGAAATAATATAGAAGATTTACTAGGGCTTAGAGTCACGATCATTGCATAAATAGTTCCAAATTGGTACTTTAGATTATTTGATATTATAGGTCAACGTTTAAGATTACCTTCATTTAGTAGTTTTATCCCGCTGTCAACAGTTAACTTCATTTGTTGTTAAAAATAGTTGGCAATTAACCGTTAATGTCGATACCATTCTTCTATGATTATCACTGGCGTCATTTTTAACGGAAGGGTATGGGAAAAAATGTTCAATTGACAATATTCTTCATCATCTGGTCAATTGAGTAATTCCAGCTTTACCATAATCCATTTTTTTCTATTTAATCCATTCAGCAAAGGCAGTCTTAAAGTTTAAACCGAATCAGTAAATGAAGGAAGTATATTAAAATCAATCATGAGATCTAGTGGTGTTGAATACCTAATTGAATATGCTATGAAACATAAAGATATTTAAGTCCTCAGCGGATTTCGGCGACATAAACACTTTTTCTTGCGTGCCAGCCGTCCAGTTTTTTTCATATCTTTAATGATAATGTGTTGACTAGAGGATGGGACTGGTTAGATACTTTAAGGAATAACTGTAGATAATTATTTCGCCTTACATTCTTCAGCACCCTCTCTACACATTTAATCCGAGGCCTACGTCCGCATTTCTTCCATCCACACATCCTTCAGTGGCAATCTTCATTAATCCATCTTGTCTAATGATGTGGAAGATTAAACTATCCAGTTATTTACTTTCAAAAGGCTTTCAAAATTATTTCATTTCTCTCCTACTCTTTTTATAACTTCCCAATTACTGTCGAGAAATGTCCATTTGATCTGACCTAATATTTCTATTAGTTTATAGTGACAGTTTAAAGGTAATAGACGAATTTTACTCTTATTAAAATGCAATTGTTGTATGGAACTCTTTGTTGTTTCTGTACTCATGGTGCTGGTCGAAATTATTGTTGTTAATATCCTTTGAGCTCTCTTCAGGGAATGGACATCGGTGCATCCAGAGATGTCGTTGCATTCACGTTGAGTGCGATACATGCATAATAAATAGTCCTTAGGGATATCCATCAGTCAAGTCTTTCGTCGCACATCAGCTAAACACGCTCCTCTATAAACAAGCACGGTCACGTACGAAGTGAGTGCTCAATTCTCAGCGTGTAGTGCTGGTGATCTTTCATGAGCAGCTTCCATTGACGTTTGCTAATGCACTAGACTTCATACAACTGACTGTTTGGAATGTTCTGCTTAGTAATAATTCTCTATCAGGTGCACTGATAGGGGTTCTATGTCATGTGCCATGCATGCTTCTTTTGAAATTCCGTCATTTTACAAATTTTATCCGTTAAAAGGTACGCTAATGTGTGATGTCGAAGGTTTACGTCTTACTAATTATGATTATCCTAACCGCATGTTTGAATCCCTGAACTATAGAAATAGAAATATTCCGTAACTTTATTTAACCGAAAATTCTCCATGTTTTTTTATTAGTCTGAAGATTTTCGCAGCTTCTTTTATCTACGTAGTAATTTCCTTTCGGAAAATGCTGCATTGGTTACATTTTATACTCGACGTTTCACCCTTCCTACTGGGAGCGTTTTAAAGAGAAAAATATAGAATATGAGTGAGCGATATAAAATAAATGAATGGAGAGGAGCGAGGTGGCTTAGGAATTAATAGGAAAGGTGGAGACGACGGTAGGTTTGACGTTTCGGGAGACGGGAATAAAAATGAAAGCGCGTAAATGGCGTTTGCATACTCCTATTTTTCTCTTGTAAATACTCCGAGAAGGACGAGTGAAACGTAGAGCAGAAAATGTTACAACGCAGCATTTCCCAAAAGGAACTTTCCACATCTCATAGCTATTATTCGTTTTAGTTTCCCATTAATTTTTCCAATGAGTTAACTTTCATCAAAACTAAATATAAAAAGGAAATGTTATCGTTCCAAGTCATATTTAGTCGACCAAGTCATGTAAGGACCGTTTTTCTCCTTTAAACATCATATGTGCTGTCTATGAATGCATTTATCAAGGTAATACGGCCTTGTAAAGCGCACTGGATGCCAAATCTTAAATATTTTACCTAAAGAAAATGAGCTGATAACTTTGTTTTTCAAAGGATGAGGTTAACACCTTAGGTACTATTACGCTAATGTTGCTAGAAATAAATTCTGTCATTGATTATGAACGTGCTAAATAAACATTTCTGTTTGTATTTCTCTGCTCTTTCTTTAACTCAATTCTTTGATGCCAATTTTCATTCGCCATATTCCTACATTTTTAATGTATTGTTTCCAATTTACTTCTCTCTCATCTGCAATCCAGCGATCAATATTTGTATTTATTTTATCACTATCACAATAGTAACCCAAGAAATTAACTTAATTACTTACTTTTTTCAATATTTAACATGCAAGTAAGAAAAAAAATACATCCTATATTTTAAAATTAGTGAATGAATAAAACTGATTGTGGCTATCGATTAATGTAATATTAAAACGCTTGAAATTCGTCAGTAAATTTCAAAATGTTTCACGTATTGAAATAACTTGTCTATTTCCACTCTTATTTAAGTATTTTTATTGACTCAGGTTTTGGCACATAATGCTATATTCAACCTTGCAATTGTGGAGAAAAATATGAAAATAGGCAAGTACTATTATAATGTTAAATGTGAAATATTTCCTCCGATTTATGCCTATCTTTTTTTACGAAATTATTTTTTTTTCAATTGCGAAAGAGTTAGACCAATGTAAGTAGCATAGGACTGGCGAAGAGAAATCTGTCATGAGACGCCATTGCCGTTGACTCTGGTATTTATCGCGTCCCTTTAAAAGCTCTGCGTGAGTCGCTGTCGGAGCGTTTCCAGGTGATAGTGGAAGGGATAGTTAAGAGGGGGTTTGGAAATATAGGAGGATAGGGTAGTGTCCTTCTCCGAAACCGATATTTACGCCCATCAGCGGATTTGCCGCGCCGACCGAGCCTTGTCAAACCCCTTTTCCCGAAAATCCCTGTAACATTAAAAAAGAAAAAAAACCACCCCACAATGCCCTGCGAGTCCATCCCCACCCGCTTTGAGGCAACCCCTCGTCTCGCGTTAATACCAAAACCCTTTGAGCGCCCTTTACGCGCTTCCATTTTTTTTCCGTCTCTCGAAGCGTCAAACCTATCGTCGTCGTCTACACCTCTCCTATTTATACCTAGCCACCTCGCTCCGCTCCATTCATTTATTTTTATATCGCCCACTCCTATTCGTTCGAGTGGGAAGTGTTTTGTGCTGTTGTTGACGGTCTGATTCTCAGTCCTCGTAAATTTTTCCGTGCATAGAATGGCCTTTTAAGAGCTCCCACGGATTTCAATCCCAAGTCCCCGAAGCGATGTCCCGAACCGAGAATTATACGAGTCATGTTTTTTTTCCGATTCACCCGTAAAAGATTCCGGTGAGCAAAAATAAGGTCACTGTAGGTTCTTACTATTTGTTGCGTAGTGTGTGCGTATTTTTGTGGAATGGGTTGGAGGGATAAATCTGACATGGGAGGTATTTAGTGGCCCTAGAATTCCGTTGCTTATAAAGGTCTCAGAGGTATCGGAATTTCACCTCTGGGAAAAGTCGTTGAGCTGTGCTTGGTAGAATGCTATGAATGCAGTATCATACGGGATCCGTAACCTTAAAAAATACATATTCGGTGCAGTATCTAACTAAAAAATGTTATAACGCAAAATAAGAACTAAAACTCAACGTAAATTGCAATATAAAATTCTATTTAAAGTAAAATGGCGGCGTGGTATTCTAAATGCTATAGTTTTGAAACCGTTGTGTGAATTTGAAGCTAAGCCATTTGATTATAAATATTATTTATGATTTTGTTAAGGAAAAAACATTTCTTTTTATTTCGTCACAAATATACTTATTTGTTACTTATTCCTGTAATACCGAATATCATTATTAAAAAAACCGCGTACCACATAAATGCATAATTTATACAGTAGGTACTCATGTACTTACAAGGAATCTCATGCAAAACAAATCCGTAGACATTTACGTTAAAACAGTATATGTAGACGCCGAAAACCAATAGATCCTTTTAACTTTGTTTATATATTTCATGATTATCCGTCTTAATTAATATCGGTGAAATGAATAATGCGTTGATTTTTAAATACTTACCCTATTTTCGTAGAAACAAAATGTGCTTTCTGAAATAGTTTTTGGTGTTCAGTAAGTTCACCATTTGAAATAGATATTTTCTTATGGTATAGTCTAACATTTGCGCCTATTACATTAGCATTTCATTAATTTATCATTAACCACCGTTCACTCAGTTTAAAAATAATTAATGCTGATTTATATTTTAATGTACGGGGCACGAAGTGGTGGAAGCTATTAATATTAGATAAGTAAGAGATTGCAATATTTCCACTGAATTTATTTTCACACGACGCCTTTATTTGCAAAATAAAGGAAATGTGCACCTGAAATTGTTGTTGTAACTACGAAACGAGTCGTGCGAAAATAAATTATATTCCAATGTCTTGTATAACCATAGCTGGTGATTTAATTTAAAAATGAATTTATTTCCATACATGCTATTTTTTGACGGCTCTTTTCTTCAGTAGTTTATTTCTACCTGTGCATTATATTTAGGCAACGAAAGCGGCTTTTTGAATTCAATTTAAGAGTGCTTATACTGGACCTTACCTGGAGCTTCGTAACTTTAAAAGCGAAGAAAGAAGGGATCTGTTTCAGGGTCAGCCATAATCTTGGAAGGAAAAAAGTCGGTTTTTTGGTATTGTTAAACATCAGGCGATGAGGTTGTGAAATAATGGTCAATAATAAATTAAATTAAGGAATGAAAAACGCCGATTCCTTATCATGTAAAACCAGTGAGTTGCGATTTGAGGAAAGATGAAAAGATACGTCCTCTGTCACCTTTCACGGCTGCTCGAGAATCGCATCTGTTCGTGATTCATCTTCAAGGATTGCATAAATAACGTCGCCTAATGTTAGTAATTGGATTTTTCGTTCTCTCAAATCGATGTCTAGGACCACTATTGCCACAGAAAAAGATTTTCATGTCTCAAGATGTGTAGTCACTTACCGCACATTTGAATTTGTTCACAGCCACTCGCGTCACTAACAGAGAGAGCGATCCGAACTTCAAGCAGAAATGGGCTATAACTACATCTACATCTGCATAACACCCTGCAAGCCACCTCTAGGGTGTTTGGCAGGGGGTCACCAATCACCAACATGCAGCATGCAAGAGGACCACCACATGCACACCGCACGGTTATAGAAATATTACGCATACTAGCAAAGTATGCATGTATATTCGTAAGAAAAAACCTGCCAATGGTCAGTAATTCCTATGGAAAATACATGCAAGTTCAGAACTATGGCAAAACATGCAATGGGTCATCCTAGCAAGTGACGCTATTAATCCTATTAATTGATACAACACTGCTATGCTTAATAGGACGAGGGAAGGATGATCTCTTGAATCTCTCTGTTTTGCAGTCTATTTCTTTTATTTTAATCTCATGATCACGTCTACTGTAGTATGATGGTAAACGAAGGATATGAGTCACGTCGTCTGATAAAATATCTTCTTCGAATTTCCTAAGTAAGTTAAGCCTCTACTTCGATCTACGCTCCTGTAAAGATTCCCATCCTACTTCGTGTAAAATACTGGAAACACTGCACTTTCTGTCGTTACAACTCATCACAAATTTAGCCGCCCTGCGCTGTACTCGAACTAGGGCTGTTAAACGATATTCACAACGCAATTATGTGATCAATAAAACTCTATATAAACTTTATAACTTTTTAAAGGTTTATATAACTTTTCAATTGTATTTCTAACGTTTTTGAAATATTATTCTAATATAAAACTCGTATAAATGGATCGCTTTGCTGTTATAGCCGTCTTGCGGACACTTTGAAAATCCCTTTAAGAAGGGAATCGGTACCCGGGGCGGACGGATAGGGTTAAAGAAAGATCATTCCTCGATGACGATGCTTGTTTTAAATAGTTTCAGCCACATCCGATCATATTTCTCAGATGTTCAACGAAGTTCCATTAAATATGGAAATGTATTCCAAAAAATGCCATAATACATGGTAGCGCTGGATGCAACATTTGAGGAAGACTTTCCAAAGGCTTTCAAAAGTAATGACTGATAATTTGATAAAGTCTGTTCGTGCCACTTTAGACGAGCAACACCGAGATTAGTTCAACTTAATTACTAGCAGAATTATTCAGCAGATGTTATGCAGCAACCTTCATCCTCATTGCCACATCGAGTAGTATGTTCACATGTGTTAACATACAATCGGTTGAAAATCGGCTAATTTAAAAATACACGAAGCCTTGTGTCATGAAGAAAATTTTGTTCAAGTTCTTATTTGTAAAAACATAGTTGCTTATTTTTTCATTTTGCCACTTTTTAAGCATGTCATATTTTCTAAATGTCTTGATTTTGCCCCTGGGATGGTATTTCAGCGCGGTATTTTAAATGCATTTTCCAAAATACACGACTTAAGGATGGAAGTTCCCTTTTAAGAGCGAGGCATGATTGACTGTCTAAGGTGTTCAAGCTATTACATCAATACATCGCTTATCCGTTGCAGTTCTTAAGGAATAATATCGCTTTTCATTGTAAGTAGTCAGTGGCGCCGACTCCATGGGGCCTGAGGGGGCCCGAGACCCCTCAAAGATTCGTTTGGGGGGGCGGAGCCCCCTCAATATTTCAAGAAAATAATGATGTTATATTATGCTTTTTGAAATCACAAAAATATATTGGTAATTTATATTTCCCATGTTTGACGGTAGTTACCTTTTAAAATAAATTCAACAATGTGTTAAAACCAAATATTATAAGGTGGAGCAGGTTGACTGAATCAGGTGGTGTGAATCATGATAGTGTTTCGGTGCTGCGACACACTTTGAATTTAACCTCTTCCCGGGGCAAGACCTCGGATATGGGCCCCCCCAATATTTTTTATAAGTCGGCGCCCCTGTAAGTAGTCCATTTCCTAGAGGTAGGTAGGTATCAAATATTTTCTCCGGATTTTATATTCCTCTTCTTATCGCCAATGTAAAACGTATGTTATGGTTTTAAATGTCTTAATTATTTCGTCAAAAATTTTTTTTTCATTCAATTCTCCTGAGCGACGGTTATTGGTATTTTATAATGTGGAATAATTATTTTTTTTCAGTTTTTAAATTTAAAATGAAGTTAAAATTAGTATTTTTGTTTTAATGTGATAGATAATTGAAAATGATTACATATTTAAATATTTTCGTTGGAATATTGTTTTAATTGATGCAATAGGCACTTTTAATATGATAAAAAATATTTCATTCTAGTTATTTTAGAGATCAAGAACAAATTTTGAAAATCAGATCAAATTTCGAATATGTTTTTTAAATTTTTGCCTTATATTTTTTATCGCAACATCTTATACATATTTCCAAAATTCAATTCAATATATGTGTTCAGGTTATGCTATCAAAGTAAATTCTTTTTAATTTTCTCTCTTCTTATATTCTGCTCCATCGCAGTCCTATCAAATGCTTTCCGCGCTCACGGGGTAGTTTTCAATTTGTATTCCGTTCAGCCGGAAATACACGAAGAGCAGTTTAGCAGATTGGGATTCCGGATAGGCAAAATATTTCGCCGTTTCGCCGTATAAGCCAGAGATTTGGCAAGGGGACTTGTGGTTTAATTCGCATTTTTTTCGCTTGAGTCCATTTTCAAACGTGCATGCGATCCACAGAGACCACTGCAAGTGAATATAAAGTAGACTCGATACAGTGTAAATTGTGATACTGCATTAGAATCCGCATTGGAAGGAACGGGACCCCTTATCTTCGATTTTATTATATCCTGTTCTTATGACATCTCCATATCTTCTCTACATGTGGGTGTAGGATAATGTGTGGTTTTTCTGCATTCGTCTATATTTCTGAGAGCTCGCTAACCGAATCCACTTCGCTATCTCAATATTCAGCCCTCATGTACCTGTGGGTGATATTAAATGACCGACGGAGATAATCCTTGAGGCATTCATTAAGGCGTTCCAAGGTGGTCCAGAGACACCGAAAATACGGCAATAAACTATCTTTCTGAGCAATTTTACGGGTAAGAGGTATTAGGAAAATCCATGTTAAAGTGATACTTGAATGTGCCTCGAAAATCACTGGACTGAAAACGAACACAGAGGATACTGCTGGCGTATTCTTCGTGCTAACTCCTATTCAGAAAGATAGATTATCAATTTCATTACTTCTATTCGATTTATGTAAACTGTAAAGAGAATAAATAAGATTTTTTAAATATTTAATGTTATAAAACGCGTTATGTTTGTATGTTAATTACATTTTCACGATAGAATGAGAAGGCATTGTTACACAAGTGAAAATTAACTATTTTGTTAAAAAGAGCTCAACTTTTATGTCTATATTTACGTTAGAAATAATGCTTATCTGAGCTTCTTTCCTAAGTATAAGCTTCAAAATGTATGTTCGCGACTGTTCAGAAGTTTGCAAAATGCTTGAAAAATAAAGGAAATCTCCAACCCTTCTCCAGTTTATGCTATGCCTAACGTATAGAATTGCGAGTAAGCCGGAAGATATACATGTAACATTTACATGATGTCTCCATTTCAGAAAATCATAAATATTGTGCAAGCTTGCGCAAGCAATTCATCTAGCTTCATTTAGCGCTTCTTTGGACGGCACGAAGCGTAGCAAAAATGAATATTTATTTGTAGCTGGATAAAATAGTAGGTAGGAGTATATATATTTTATGGGTAACGATAATAGGTTTTCCAGGAATAAAATACTCATAATCGATTTGGTTTCCACTCATCCCTCATGTAGTGCCACGAGCGTCAGGGAAAAACTAGGAAAACCGGGAATTTTGAAATTATGGGACTGTCAGAGAATTTTGAAATTCTGAAAACTTGGCTAGGAAACACTCCTTATGTATATGCGGTTGGGTACATATGGTTCACTTTTTGGTTGGTTTCACTTTACCTCCCATCAATTCACCAAATTAAAGTAACTATTTTTGCTTGCATTCATAAAATACGCGTAATCAATTCGTGATAAATTGTCACATTGTTCTTATAAATTTGACCATCAGAATTGCGCATCTGGGTATTTTAGCGTACGACCTATAAGGAGACTTGATCGCTTTAACCACCACCAAGAGAGAATGCATCTCAGTGGTCGTATCCCTTGATCTGTCGATATTACGGAATGTAAACGCGCATCAATGTAGGACGAAACACCGAATTTTTTTGTCTCGGTAAATACTCAAAAGTTACGCAGATATCATAAATTTGTTAGATGGACTTAACTTATGAAGGTCTAATATATTTTTCATGAGGATTTACTCGTAGTTTTAAATGAATTTATGTCAGATTTTATCCTTTCCTGAGTTTGGCGAGATATTGAGACGGAGAAATAAAATATGTGACGTCCAATAACGTGATATTTTTGTGATTGGCGGGGAAAATTGATAAATTTTCAAGGAAAAAAAAATGATATCAGTAGCCACTCTTTCACGGTTAAAACACTTTCATGCATACTGGCCATAGCGTACTTTTTCCTGTGTTATGGAATTGAAAAAAATAGCATTAAGTAGACCTCATGTATTGTATTTTTAGATTTACAATATTTATTTAAAAAGTATGACTTTCTCTTAAAAAATGTTTACTGGTTCCTCTCACGAGGGGTATTTTCATGATAAATATGAATGTTGATAATGCTCTGCGTACTCTTAGATGTAATTCAAATTGAAAACAAATAAAATAGAAAGGGATCAGTGTAATTAACAAAATCCTCATAATTTTTCTTTACACCCAACCCGTCCCTGCACGAAGTATAGGCTTTCCATGCCTGCCTTGCCCTAATTGCGTGTTTCGGGCCGTCCGCAGCGCTCATGATTTGCCCCAATCCACGGAATTCTCTGAATAAAACTGCGTGGCGGGTCGCGCGTGTCTTCTGTCGTCTCAGCTAATTAAACTTTCTCTCTTGGTGCGGGAATCAGCGGACTTCTGAGTTCTACGCTGGTCTCTTTGCTCCTAAGACTCAAATGTTTCTCCTTTGCCAGTCACGCTGGAGGTAATCCTCTATCCCAGGAAATATCTTTTAGGAAACTTTCCATTTATGGCTGGCTGATTAAACTGCTCCAGGCTACCTACGCAACGATCCATCGTTAGTGCGTCCTTCGGCCTGCTACTCACGCAAAGTGCGTTCAAAATTCGGCGGATATTGTGGGAACAAAGTTTCGCATACCCTCTATTAGACATGTTCCTAGTCAAAGCAAAGTTCCGCCGCTTCTCTGTTTGGAACGTGCATTTTATCGTTAAGCGCAGTTTATTTGTGTTTGTCATTCAAAGATAACTTTCCTGTTCTTGTAAATGTTTTAGTAGCTATGTGTACTTCACTATGGAACCGTTTACTTGATATACAACCTTCATATATTTTCGGCTAACATCGTCTGATTCAGCTATGTATGTGGTCTTTTTCGTACGTGAAGGTGCGTTTACACTGTGTAACATGTTATATAAACAAGTTACCGATAACATATTTTACGAAATAGTTAAAAAATCCCAGTAACAAGCTACATGTAACATTGCGTAACAAAACCAAACTTCGTGTTGCAAAACATATTTTTGGTTTCCCGCATGAAGTGGAAAAATGTGTAACATGTTACAGAGAAGAGGTATGGCGGGGATAGCCAGTTGACGGGTGGGCTAGGACTGAATCTGTAACATGCTATTTGATCATTTTTGGCTCCGCTGGACTCCTGTTATAAAACAAATGTTATATAAACCACAGTTTCTATGGCTATCCTGCCGGCGTCTTCAGGTCGAAGGTGCCGGCTGTTGGTTTCTGCTTCGCATATATACCGTAGGCTGGATGGGAGCTGCATTGTGATTGGCTGTCCTACTGGGCGCTTCTCTCTGATTGGCTCTCTCTATGATGACTCTTTTCCTGGCGCTGTGAAGGAAGTATCCATCTTTTCTATTGAAATTTAACGTTGTTTCTTGAATTTCTATTGCTTCTCTGATTTGTCTAGGGAAATATCGGCTCTCCTTAATTAAAAGTTTCATTTCCTCAAATTGAATGCCGTGGCCAGGTTCCCAATATGCTATTTCGGCGATGGCGGAGAGTTGAAACTGTTAGTTCTTGCTTGCCCTTTGGTGTTCTTTAATCCTTAGGTGCATGGAGCGGCAAGTTTCCCCCATGTAGGATTTTCCGCAGGAGCAATGCACCTTGTATACCCCCTCATATAAATCCTGAAGAAATGCAGAGATCAAACCATCGCCGCGGAAACCTACGCTCTAGCAATGTTAAAAAAACAAATGTTTCAAGTAAATTTCTGGATCACTTAGGCTAAATTACTAATTGTTACTATAGCAATGTGTGGGGAAGTAAATTTCTGTCCGCCCAAGTTCATTCAATATTTTTTGTCTCTCGATCATGGTAGTTCCTCTAAATACGTACGCTTGAAATTTACTATCTTTCCCCTTAGAGAGAGTGCCCATTGCTATAATTTTCATTGCATTTCAATCTTTTAAACTATCACACACTACTTAATTTGTGATAGTGAAAGTAATGCAATTAAAATAGAGTACAATGCATACTTTCGTGTGTTATGAGCTCTTTTAACACAGAATTTGCTCTCAGAAATATATTTAGCTACAAAAAAAATGAATTTACGCAAATGAGAAGTTCTTGAAATGACGATTTTAAACTTTGCTCAATCGATATTAGTCGCAAAGGGAAGATCCCGAAAACACTTATGTTTTTGGGTTAGGTTGGGTTGGGCTTGGGTTGGGAATGTTAACACAAATTTTCAAACCTTTTATCGAGATGACACCCATCCTCCCAGATAAAAAATGAGCGGGGATGATTATTAATTTTTTTATCTAAAAATTTACCAGCAGAGCCTACGTCACCGTTTTAAACTCATTGCTATAAACACAAATCAATTTTTAAAATATCAGTGGAGGTTTTTTTTTCGATTTCCCGAAATTACGGATGAGATGTGCGAGCGAAAGACATGATCCATTTTCAATGTTTTTCTTAATACTCAGGGTGACCAGTGGAAAACCCTCTGCGTGAATGCTATTCGATTGTGACAGTACGCGTCGTTCAGCCCTTCATTTCTATGTACCTACAGTTAGCGATGCGAAGGATGGGCTGGAGTGAATAAATTAGTTTAAGTATGCATGAGCTAGCCACGGTGATTAACTTTCACGGAGTCACACCCGCTATGCACAAATTGAACGAAAAATCCACAGAGGACAAATAATTCGCCTTGACACGGATTCGAACCCGAATTCCTTCGATTTCCGGCCGAATGCTTTAGCCAGTTAAGCTACATTTAAGTTTGCTTGTCGATGTTTTGCCTCGAGGTGACACAGTAAATGCCGTGACATATTATGTCACAAAAATCCACTGAGAAAAAATGATTCGCCTTACACCAGGATTCGGACACGAATTCTCCGATTTTCGGTCGAGTGCTGTAGCCAGTTGAGCTAGGTTAGCTTAACTGGCTAAAGTACTCGGCCGGAAATCGAGGGATCCGGGTTCGAATCCTGGTCAAGGCGAATGATTTTTCCTCTGTGGATCTTTCGCACAGTGAATAATTTATTTTACCTCCATCTTTCCTCTGTGATTGATTTGACGAGGCATTGCACAATTGTCAGACTTAAATTGCACGAACTTTTAATTAATTTTTAATTTTTCTTTTGATGTAGACTGTATATTGAGTGTGTGCTTTTAGACAAAGTCCGAGTATACTGTGTCCGCTATTTCTTAATTATGCATGCCCTTAGCCTGTCAATTTATTTGACGTGAGTTATATGTAAGGCAATATTATTGCTTGTTATTTATTTCGTGGCGAAAACCTGATTATGATTGGCTGGTTTAACGAAAAAGAACGAACGATAAATTATTATATATATGAAGTTATGTTTGTAGTACACTGAAAAAAAGGGTTCTTCAAACCCACGCAATAGGAATGATGTTAGAAAATAAAGTATGCATCAATTGTTTTTGATGATATGGTCTGGAAGGAAAAAATTGATTGGAATTATAATTAAAAAGAGTATCCTAAATATTTTATTATTTGTACTTACTTGATGCTCTTACTTTCGTTTGTTTGCCGAGAGCTTATCCAGACGGATTTTATCATTCGTTTGAAGGTGAGTGTTGCTCAATTTCAGGCCGGCTCTTCTATATATTCGAGCTCTGGATTTTGCGTAAATTCCTGGTAGCGGAAGGGAAGGAATCTCCTCTCGGAAACGCAGGGTTATTTTGTCGAGTAGAGAAAAGATTGGCTAGGCTGCTGGACGCAGAGGGAAGCCGGCTTCTCTGGGCTGTCGAGTGGATTTCTCATTGTCAGAGGAAATATGACAGGCCAGACAAAATCCCAGCTCTCCCTCTACGCCTTTCATCATTTTCACTTTTGATGCCAAGCTCACAAAGGGTTCCAACGACGGAATGATATCTTGCCCTTTCGCTCCGCACTCGGGCATGAAAACTGAAATGAGATACATGCAGACGAAGACGGACGTGTTGCTCAAAATGTGGAATCCGACGCCCTCTTCACAGTCTTATCTCCTTGGTTCGTGACGTTTTTAGTGTGTCGTTGCCTTCAATTTTCCGTGTTTGTGTCGGTTTTATTTTTTGTTCGAAGAAATATTTGAATTCCAGTTAATCTAATAGGTAACATAGTAGCAGAAACACGTTCAGAGGTGCATCCAGAATTTTTCTGGGGGGGGGGGGGATCTGACACAAGGGTCTGACAGGCCTTCTCATATTTGAGATTAAAAACTAAATACAACAATTACTATAGAAAATATTCTTTATTTCGATATTTTAGTTATCTATATTAATTTATGCGATTGAGGTTCCGCAATTGACAAATGAAACGAACGTATTGATAACCGTATAAAATATATTGTCTATTTTAAAGCGCCCACGTGCTCCCCCTGTAAATTTGCCAATGAACACGTTTGTATGGTGCCAAGAGTGCGATGATATTGCTACCTAGGTTTCGACGTTTTAGGTTATTTTCAACGCCAATTATTTAGGTCAGTTTCTAAATCACTCATGAATTGTTTCGGAGATTGAGGGGTGTATTTAGAAATTGGGGTTGGGGTTTAGAGAGTATTGGGCAACTTCCTCATGGACAAATAGCTGACGTGTTTGGCTTGAAGTTCAGGAGACATGACAGCAGAGATACGGAGTGGGAAGGTTATGAAAGGTCGCGTTAAACTCTTACACTTCTGATTTGACATGCTGTAGGAATTTTCAGCTACTCCAAAATGTCCGACTTTTCCCCTTTGCATTTTTTGTGTAAAACCTTGACATAAAAATCACACTTGTGTTACACTTGAGGATGTATATATCACCTCTTACCCAATAATTCTTATGCTCCATCATTCTTTTTGTAATTGAACACGAAGATTGACCACAGTGCGCAAAATTACAGTTGGGTGTGTTACAGCTCAGTTCATATGCGAACTACAGTTCGTTAATCCAATTGTAAGTCTCAATATTCTCAAGTGTAACCTCAATTAGTAACCGTATTTTAATCATTATTTCTTGTGCTAATGCAGCGGGTAACGACTCCAACGCCTAATGATCGGAATCACGGGAAGCCTTTAAAGTCGTATTCGGTGGTGTAACTGGTATGCAGGGTGCGTAATGAAATTAATGCAATTAAACTTCCCGTGCCGCTCCTATTAGCCAGAATAGGAGAGCAACTTGGAGTAGGTGAAGTAGACGCTAAGCTTTTTCTCAAAGCCAGATTTAGTGCTCTCCAAGCTGTTAAAGCGGTAGGGTGTCAGTTATTGCAAACCTCTGCAAGTTGCTCATGGCACAAAAAATTGAATCAACAATCGAATAAAGTTCACGTTTTGTTATAAACTGAAAAAATCTCTATTATAGTGATTCTTGAGTCTTACCAGGACTCTGATCTGTCCTAGTCAAACGTTTTGAGGCCTTTAAGGAGGGCTAGGAAGAGGCTCACTCCTTAAATGGCAAGAATGAAATTATTAAAAGTGAAGTCAGTGCTTATTGTCTTTTTGGTAGCAAAAGAAAGTCCATAAGGGATTTTTTCCTCTAGTACAAATAGTTAAAATTACCTATCACATAGATGGGCTGGAAAGACTCCCAAAAATTGTCATCAGGATTAAAAAAGATAACTCTGTCACCGGGATATCACATATCAGCAACGCGCGCTGCCACAACGTTCTGCGAGTCCGCGGGTTCCTCACCAAACAGCTGGTTCAAATGCTAACCCAACCCCCATAGTTCTAAAGTCGCCCCAGCGGACTTCTTTCTGTTCCATCAGATTAAAGCAGCCCTGAAATGAACCCTTTTTTGACCATAGAAGAGATCCAATCACCCGACGAAGACTTCGAGGGAGTGTATCGGTTTTGCCAGAGTGGCTGGAAAAAATTAGTAGAGGCCTAAGGCCGGTGCTTTAAAGATTTAGTGTTGGTGCAAATCTGTTCAATAAATTATGTAACAATAAGTAATTGTACTACTTTCGAAACTCACCCTATGTATCGACAAATAAACTGAGGGTGAAGGTTCGAAATATGAGTGGAATAATATTTTGTCACGTGGGAATGAATTTCCAGTGATGACAATCGTTGGCTAATGGGTTAATGGTAAAAGTTATTAAAATAAATTTAATTATTCCTCAGCAAGGGGAGCTTTTGCAGTGTACGTTAAGCATATAATAAACAAAATATTCCGGAAGTCACTTAAATCAATGAGACAACGTGCTGGGCTTTGATTACTTGAGGTATTAAGAATAGTTATCTTTCTGAGTGACGCGCAGAATATCGCCTTAAAACCTTACTATGTATTTCAATTTGCCAGAAACAACGAAATAAGAGATATTTTTTGGAACATATAGGGATTCCTTTCTCCCACGATCAATAAATGTTTTCAATATATGCTAAGTGGGACCTATTAATGTAACGCATATCTCCTTTTCTTCTTTTTTGTGTTCTATAACAACCCCTGCCAAACTCCTGTAGAGACTTATTGCAAGGCAGTATGTAGATTTGTACTTTGCTCCTTGAATCTTTAAATATGAGTCCTTTGCCATTGATACATAGTCAGGGACATTTTAAGAAATAGGACTAGGAATCAGGGAGAAGTCAGGGAAATTGAAAATGGAAGGTTGGAGTGAACCCTGTCATACTTGATAATTCTCGACGCAAAATAAGAAGACTACCTGCGGTTAGAAACACAAAGACATGATATTGGCGAAATCGACATAATATCTTTGGCCTATCTTTTGGTGGTGCAATATGGATGGAGGAAACGGAATATAATTGCCTTGAATGGATGTGGGTCACGCGGAGATCCGCCAAAGTCCGAATAATGAAGCGTCCAAGTTCTGTGCTGCGCCTCCCGTTACCATGGGACCCATGGCGGGGGATTAGGCCACCCCGGAAGTTCCTCTTCCTCTAACTCCACCTATTCAAGTCCTCCGCATCCAATCCCTAGTAACCCACTTCTCAGCGGGAAGAAAGACGGTCAAGCCCCCGTGGACAGCTGACCGCTACGGAATCTCGAACAAAATTGCACGCTCAAGGAAGACGACGAGTTTTCGTGGAATTAGGGATAGCTGAATTTTCAAATATCGTAAAAGATAGGTAATCCTAAAGGGGTAACGTAAAGCGGTGAATTACGTCTTCTGAGACAGCATTGACAAAGCTTTATACTTGCAGAATTAGAGTGTACCCGGCGTGTGAATTGCAGATAGTTTTCGCGATTTTCCCACTTGGTGACCCGAGATGAATTATTACTGACAATAACTCGTCTTCATATTCTCCCCCTAAATGCAATGTCAGACTTTGCCGTTGAAGTATTCGCAAATTAACACCCGGCGGCAAACCCGATAATCATTCATCCAATCTTTATATTTTCCCATGAGCATACAATTTCTTTAGTTCGTCTAAAATACAATGGTCTCAAACAGCAATACATTTCTACTTAAAAATATATTCGGCACATCCTCCTCGCGAAAGTTAAGTAGGCGGTCAATTTTTTTACAATATTATGTATTATAATTATATATTTTAGGCCATAACCCTGTTACCTCGTAGTAAAATGTGATAATTATGCAATAATGCTTACTAGATCGTAAAAAACACCGTATTGAGGTTTTGGAGGGCTAAAAACATTTCTAATTTTCATCAAATACCAGAGTCATTCATCTATATTTTTATATTTCCATCATGCGCGGTGTAAATTAAATACGCGAGTAGCAAGGCTCGTCTTGATTTTCGAGCACCAATTCGTCTGCCAACCCTTTCCTAGGCATATAGACTTCCTTTGAAACATTCAAGAGACAGCTCTGAAAATTCTTCTCCATGATAACTACTTATTTTTATAGCTAGCATTTGTTAACGTCTCAGATTTTGTTTTATTTTCAAATTTTCAAGTCCAAATTGGCTTATTTGAATGATTAAATGAATTGGCAATGAAGTCCGTTGCGAGAGTGTCCCACGCACATTTGCAAATACTCGCAAATCACACCGAATATCGACGCTTAGCAATTGATATATGTAAGTGTGCACACACACTTAGCACACACGGGCCTGGAGGAGACATTGGGGTCAAGAGAAGGCAAGCAATTAGCCGAAGAGACCGTCTCTACATATGGCTTGAGGACGTTTCAATCAAGGTCCACTTAGCGTGGCCTGAGGAGAGGAGGTCAAGCTGCTTTTGACATCACCGCCTCTGATTCATCTTCAGATTAATTGGAACAAATTATTGGAAGCATTCGATCACGGCGTCCCTTTTCTGAACGAATACTCAATTATGATGGACTTTAATACAACCATCTTATTTCATTCACATGATAATAGTCTAAAAACTTATCTACGTCTAAATTTTACCCCGCAAAACACCTCTATGGGCTTGTGGCGGGGGTGTTAGGACACCACCAGCTGTTAACAAAAGAAAGGGGAAATGTTGCTACGAAGTTCCGCCTGACATTTATTTAAATCATTAATTGGTAGGGGGAAATACGAATTCCTATGCCTTTAAGAAAAAAAATCTCTCTAAGTTATCGTATGATAAGAAGCTATAATTTTTTAAAATAAGTAATCGCGTGCCATTGCACAGCCGTGGTGGGCTCCAATTATGAATCATATTTTACTGGATATCTAACCTTGATGTAAACGGTGCGATAGCATGCCTGGCAAATTCAAAAACTCAGGTTGAATTTGAAAGATTTGCCGGTATCGCGAACTGTATCGATGGAAAAGATGTCGAACTTCATAAACTATACTGACAGTCATCAAAGGGGCATGAAGCCGAAAACGCTAAAATTGCAGCATTTTTATGCATTATTTTTCAATTGTACTTGACTGCCATTGCGAATATCAATACAATTGGAAAATGAACCTGTTTAAATTCTATTGGCACATGCCTCTATCGGAATAATAAGAATTACTCCGTAAATCAGTTGGAAAAAGAAAATTGATCGTCAGAATGCGAAATCAATAATGAGAATGCGCATTTTTTCTTTCTATTGGTATATTTTTCAATTAAACGTGACCAATATCACTAATTTCAATATGGTAAACAAAAAAACGTCTGCAGGCGATAATAACGAACTTTATATGTATTTTTTATGGAAATAATTCAGGGCTCAAGCCAGGACCTCATGGTTCATGCGGGATACTGAAAAATAGTTTACATATCGTTCTCAGAGCTACTGAATATGCACACAAAATTTTATAAGAATTGGTCAAGCCGTTTCGGCAGAGTTTGGCCTCAAAAAACTGTGACACTAGAATTTTATATATTAGGTAGTTTAGATATAGTAAGGCTCTAAAAATAATGTTCTCCGTTTCGCTCTGATCGACATGTATTTATTAATTGCTCAGTCATTTTAAGCATAGTACGTATCCTCCGAGTCTCAACGGCTCCCAGCCTAAATCGTTTCATACCTGTTTTTCGCTTTCCTTACGCCAGTGGCAGTTTATGGAGGATTGTGCAACTTTTCTTTGCATTTCATTAAGTACACTTATTCATTATTTCTACGACGGATCCCATATGCTCGCTGCGTCTTCAAAGTGTTACCTAAAGAGGCGAAGTGCACCTTTCTTGTATTTTTTAATCTGATATTTCCCAATGTTTCTCAAAATTCATTGCTATCCAGTATTGGTGATTTTTTTCAGAGTAATTTTTTTACCGGATTGCAAAATTATCAAGTCGTAATATTTCGTATTATTTTTTTAAATTTCATCTTAAAAAGTGCCTTTGAGCTTACAGTTTTTACTGTTAATTTCCCGTTTTTTGTTTGTTTTCAGCGCTATATGTTACTCTATTTTTTCTAATTTTTTATTTTTTAGTTAATTTATGCCAGAATATCAAAACTTTTCACTAAATGGGTGGCATGATGATGACACAACAAAATATGTAAACTTTAAGAGCGTAAGAGTCATCTAAATGCCTTCTAACGTAATGGTACGTTCTACTTCATCTAATATGGATTCATTTGTTGTTATATTCCATCTTCAGCCCCCAGTACCGTTTACCATTCTAATGTGTATCTTGGATACCAAAAAAATGGAGTTAGCAGCCAAAATCAGGAATAAATCCATTTACTTACCAATCAGTTGTAATACAGAGTTCGATTTTGTGGCCTCGTGCTATTTTGCACCTTTTGGTAAAAGTATTCCCCGTCTGGCTCGCTGATAATTTTTCAACTAGGCGGATACCATTTCGATTTACGGGAATTGGTGTTGAGAGAGGGCGTTGCCACGTGAAGGGCGCATCACCTGAATCTTCTACGAGGGCGCGTCATAAGCGGTCACGGAGCTTAGAGCAGCTTAGAGCTCGGCAGCGCTCTAATCTCCCGCTTACTGCCCTGTTCGTTTTCATCCCCGTCCAGATCGTAATCACAGCCAAAACGCCTGATTTACTATGTCTTACCCTTCACTCCGCCTAGTACACGACGGTTTTTTTCTAACCTGTAAGGAAAATCAGGAATATGTAACGGAAATAAAAATAGGGGCATGAAGTCAGGGAAATAGGATTCTGAACGGGAAAATACTTCAGCAGGACACCGTAAAGATGAAAATAGTAGTTAAACGTGTGGAGCATTGTTGGATTTGTGTACAAAATCAGAATAGAACGAAGCTTATTGAAGATTTGTCCTCGAGAATTGATTGAAGAATTCCTTTCCCGCGCAAGGATACACATTTTCAAGCAATATCTTCAGTTTTTATATTAAAAAGAAAGAGTGGTTTTCTATGAATTCGTTACTTTTTCTAATTGTCTCCAAAAAAATTAACAACAATTGGGTAAAATAAACTGAGGAATAGTTGTACATAAATATTCTCTCTCAATGTGCTGATGCATGAAACTAGGACAGGGTGCGGAACAATCAGGTAAGCCAGGGATAGGGGCAAAAAATTAGGGAAATTCGAGGGAAAAAATTCTTAGGCGAAGCAAATATTTTACAAAAATAGTGATGGAACATGCGAAGCATTGTTGCGTTGAAGCGGCGTGGTGGACGTCTTGTTTGAAATCGGAAAAAGTGAGTGGTGAAGACGAGGTCATTGGACATTGCACATTTTCGCTGACATTAAAACCTTAAGGGTTGATTTCGCAAATAAGAAGCCTGAGGAAATATTTGCAAACGATGACCAAGTTGCTGCAATTATGTTGATCTAAGTATAAGATATGTTTTTTTATTATGTAAGCGATTGTTAATAAACTCACAGTGAAGGCTGCCCAGATTTTACATTTTGTTTAGTTTTTATAATTTTGAATGGAATATGTATATAATCGTGAAATGAACAAATTTTAGTTCATAACGAATATAACTATATTTTTCTTTTTAAGCGTAAACCTTGAAACATTGAGTGATAATTAATGGGTGTATCTTAGGGATAATAAAGAATTTACACTCATTTCGACTAAAATCTGATAATCTTTGCAAATTGCTTTCGTTCTTCCCATCTTCTTGTAAGTAATTCTTGATTCCTTGCCGTTTTTTAAGGTATTTATTTAAATATTTTTATACGTAAGTTTTATGCTCATTCTGTCTTATTTACTAACTGGGCCATGAGGACTTGGACAATCTCTTTGTGTGAAAAAATGTTCTTGCAGTACCTACTTGTTGAGGATGGGTAGATAATTACTCTCTATGTCGAATGGCTCATGCAATGGAAATTATATCCTGTACGATACTATGAGACGATGATGAAGAAAGTATTAACTCTTACAGCCTCCGTGTGCTTAACCAGCGAGTCTGATATGTCAGCGTAGTTTCCTCCTACAAAAAACAGTATTTCTCAGCTATGGCACGTTCTTCCGTAGTGTTGATTGGGACTCGACACGCTGACCAAATCAACCAATTAATTACCTCTATCTTCTCGCTTTCCCTTTGTCAATTCAACGGGAATGAAAGCAGCGTTTTTACTCTCCGGATAACTATAATAACTTATAAATAGAAGCTGTCCAACATGAAACCTGTTCCCGCAGGAAACAATAAGTTCAAAACTGTATTCGATCCTTTCAGACCCAAAGGTATTTTCAAATGGTTTGAGGAATTGATTCTTCAATGCGTAGCCTACATAAACTGTTAGTGAGTTTCTTCGTGGCTAAGGGTACTGGAAATAGCGAGATCACCTCGTCACAGTGAATCCTAGCGCTTATTACAGACAATTCTGGAGTAGTTTCAGCTTGACCTCTGTCCTTCAGTACATCGCTTGGAATCCGTTTGCTGCACCAATGGTTCCGCTATATACCTAACGTTAGCCCTCTGTGAATGTGCTTCGTCGTAATGATTGTTGCCCATATGCGGCCCAGATGCAGGTGGTGGCTGTTTTCCGTGTTTGAAATTACTCCACTGTCAGTCACCCCGGCAGAGTTCGACTTTAACAAAACAACAGATTCAAACCGTTCTTCACTATGTTATTTGATATAATAGTCGTTCCACAGGATAAGATTAAGAATAGCTATTCATAAAAAAGGTATCTTTTCAATTATAGGAAGTAATACATGGGGATATGTCAGTAAGCGAAAAAAAGGGGCACGTCCCGCACTTATTTGCTTTCTCTACCACTGGCTGTTTAATTTAAACACTTAATCGGATTTTCACGGAAAACTCGTGTAAGAATTAAACCATTTGTCCTATACCTGGCAAAAATAATTGCTGGTGGTCTCGAAATGATCAAATGATATTAATTTTTATTGGATTTCGGGGGGTCGTCCGAAAATATATCGCAACAGGGACTTTTTTGATAGATTAGTAAAACTATTTAAATAGTGGTACGTCAACTGTTGTAAGATTCAATGGACGCAATTCTGCGGAAGTCTCTTTTTGTACATCCATCACTTATTTGATTCACTGCAAGTCAAAAATATGGAATATGCAAAACTTCCAGTATCAGTTACATTATAAATCAAAACATTTTTGTACAAAATTTTCCTTTTCTTCAGTGTAATATATAGATGGACGTCGTATTTTGAAATGGAATTGATACAAGTGCTTTCTGTTTGTTAAACAATTAAAGAAAAAATATTGTAATATTCTCTGGAATGCTTGTAGTGTAAGTAACTGAGTCAGAACCGAAATCCGATCAGCTATGCAGCACATACAAATCTTGGTCTAGATGAACTATGTGGGAGCGGTTGAAGAGGATAACTTTGCATAACTGGTATGGTATGTACATGTGCGGGCAAAAAGACTTCGGGGTTCAACTTTGATATGTTCATGTAGTGTCTCATTCGTCGGTCGATTAAGAATTATGCCTATGTGTGTGAGTAAGCAAAAAATGTTCATTTATCCATTCAATACTTTCGTATTCGTACATGTAAATAGTAGATTTGTCAGTAGGGTAAAGTATTGGTCACATAATCTAAAATTTTTCGTTATGTGTTACGTGGAGTTTTTGTTTTAAACTGTCGACGCCATTGGCTTCTTACATCGCGTTGCACAATTCGAAAAATAACTACTAATACGTTTAATACCCTGTCGTAAATTACTTCTTCTGGTGAAAGTATTAACGGCGTAACTTGGTAGGTCTGGGTTGATGCTATGTTTAACGGCCTCAATGGTAGAGGAGTAGAGTTGGGAAAGTTACCAAAACATTTTAATGAAAGTGAGAGTTAATCTCGGAAAAAAGAAAGTGGTTAAATCTAAAATTTATTTATTTGAAAATGGATCCGATTAAAGTTCAAGTTTAAAATTTGTTTATTTCCCCCTCTCCTCATATTTCTGACTGCTGGGTCAGAAAACGTTATATACTTGTTCTGGACCTGTTCAGTGCCTTTTTGCACAACTACCCTGCCACATTGCATTCTGCTCTTGCTGTTGGATATCCTTTGTGCTCATGGTCGAATAGAACGACAGTCGGCAAATGAAACGAAAATTAATAAAGTTAGTTTAGAAGCCATAATTGTAGAATAATAACGAATAAAATTTCAAAGCGAACTATTGTAAAAATTATCGATTAAATGTAATAGTTTAATACGTTTTTGCGTGTTAATTTTTTTCTAACTTGTTTAAATCTCTCATCCAAACTGTTTAGGATATTAGTTTAGGTTTTATTAGGTTAGAGTGTATTTTATGAAACAAATATTTGGTAAACACGCATACATTTATAACACTGTTTGCGTATGTGGCCTATTGCTTTGTTTCACGTAAAATTAATACCTATCATTAATTCCAACGAACTCTTTTTATTGGAAATCCTACCGGTTTATCATATATGCTTTTCTGCTGATGAGTAGGATACGGCGCAGCCTGCCGGCTGCTACCCACTCGGTGTCTCCATCTACCCATCCCCTCCACAGCTACTGTTGATGTGCCTCACTCCTTACCAACGTTACGCCAACGCCAAAGCTTGGAGGTAATAGTTCCCTGAGAGTGATATGAAGACAGGGTTGATACAAATGAGAAAATCGGGAAGAAGTTAGTAAATTGAATTCTGGCCATAAATGATCGAAATTCATTTCAAGTTATTTATTGCTGGTAAATTCGTTGCCGATAAAATCCATCTGGATAATCCGGAAACAGGCGAATGGGTTGCACAAATACTCATCATCAAATAGAAGAGAGTTTAGACGCAGCTCTCCACTGGACTCTCTGGTCAGCTAGTCTTTTCACATCGAAATAATTATTGATGCTTTTTTTACCAGAGAAGGAAAGAGCAGAGGAAAAATTATTTTCAAAATGACTAGTGGTCGCTACACCTTATATGCACAATTATCACGATCTCTATGGCTGTCAGCAACTCCGCGTGTTTAGATCCTTGTTAGTTCCTGTTAATGTTGCTAACTGCTCGCAACTAGATCCAACGCTACATGTCTACAGCGCTCTATTGTATGCCAAAGGGTAAACATACAACGCAGTATCCCAGATGTTTACCAAGGCTATATTGCGTAGTATCGATCGCCCGGTTTTCACTGAACTGAACCTTTTGCTTTAACGCCTGGCTAAAGAACTGACAAGACGTATTCAAGCGACAATGGGTTTTTGCATCTGGGCATGTGATTTCCTTACAGAATGTACGTGTACGTATTTTTTACGTTTCACAAAGTCATTAAAAATATAACTATTTTTGGGAGAAATATCTGGAGGAATGAGGAAAATCGGTAAAATTTAATCTCGTTGCAAACCTCTCGTAGGGGTTGCAAACAGTTGCGTTTCTAAAAAAACAATTTTGATTAATAGGTAATTTTTTATGATTTTTCATGTGACTTGAAGAATCGGGATAAGTTATTAATTTTGATGAAAAAAATGATATAATGATTTATCAGGGCTTTATATCCGGATTTAATTACCTTTCTTGATATTCATAATTTACGGTAAATTGAAGGATTCAAGATTTAACTCTGACCTCGTTCACGTTCTCAGGAAGTCAATGGATACGCAGAAAAATGGAATGCAAAATCTCCGCAAATATTAGATTTTTATGGAAATATAGGAATCTCTCAACGCATGCGATTTTCGGGAATAAATAATATGCATTGAAAACCAGTCACTCAAAGAAACTTAAGTGTTCTCTTTCCTTCTTGTATCATGATTTTCAGATGTTGATGTATTCAACTCTATATGCGGGCGTCAAAATATTGGACTTAACATTCTTTTTTTCTGTAAATTGCACGCTAATAGCCTCGTACATGTTAATATGCTCCCCGGGTGATACTGGCCTGAGCAAGGAAAAGTAAAAATATGCAACTATAAAATAAATTTCATTTTTAATCAAAAAAAGATTAGAGCTGCGGATTAGCCGGACTCTTAATTAAAGATTAGTAGTTTTACATCAGTCTGCTGATTCCTGAGTTAGTAGCAACCGATGTGGCAACTGAATTGAAGACTATCTTAGTTATTTCACAAAGTAGAGCTAGTTCAATCGGTGGGAAAATATTCAAGTGGTATTCAACCCTTCAATTGCGCGAATAAGTTCAAATAGAGCTCCCCACAGGCGCAAAAAATGATAATATTTTTTTATTCGTGCATAATTTTACTAATTATAAGTTTTTACTCAAAGAAAAAAATTTTCAAAAATATTTAATTGACCAATTTTCTGCTGATTTTACTTCAAATGATGAACTTTAGGACATGTATTACAATTATGCGAAAAATAATTTCAAAAAAATATTAATAAATGAAAATCGTCAACAGACGATGGGAGCAGGTTAAGGGTTAATACTCATTAGTAGGAGTAGTCTTTCTAACTCTTTTTGTTTCTCTTTTATAATGCCTCTTCCACTTTTAGTCATGTATGTAAGAAGTGAGCCTCAAGACATCCCATCCCCGTTTCTTAGGAATGGGTGGTGGTACGCTGATATGGTAGATGGGCGTGCTCAGATGCTGCCGAGTGAGTTTTGAGTCGTCCAAACGTGAGGTTATGGAAGTGCAGACCACAAGGGAGGGGGAGGTTGACCCCTTTGCTCCTTTGCCCCCCCCCCCACCCCCGTTGCGAACTCCCTCGCTTTGACGGCTTGCGGTGGCCGCGGAGTGCTGCGTTCGCAGACATTATTTAGTGTGGCCAATCGGCAGAGGGCGTATGTGCGCCTCCCATCTCATCTGCATCTGGAGTAACGAACCGTGCGAGTGGTCCATTCGCACAGTGCCCACACAGTTCATGCGGCTGCGGAAGTAAACGGGTTGATGCCGCTGTTCTCGAAAAACCCGCTACTCCGCCATCCCAGTGAAAAACGCAAATGCGTTGGATTTCTGTGCATCGGAGCTGCAATTTAACACTTTGAGTGCAAGCCGCTAATTTTAAAGCCCTACTGAAAAATCCAGCCATTTTTACTAAATTCGCAATTTTTTTGTAACATTAGCATCAAAAATATACTTATACCAATGTGTATTTCAATAAAAATCAACTTTGCTCTTCTTTATGTATGAGTTGAGTAACATTTATTGCTAACTTTTAAATATATTCTGTAATAATGAAAACCTGCTGTTTTGAAAAAATAAAAAAGTTGCAACAAATGATGTGCTGCCATAAAATGCATAATATTTTCTTATCACGCACAATTTGTGCTATTTAAACAATGGAAATCATACAAAAGCATTGTTCCAAGCAAACCATTCAAAATCCTGGATCACAAAAAGGGTCACTGCACCCTCAACGAACGGTTCTTTCCTCCAAAGAATTTCCACACAAAGTAGTGTGAGATAAAGGTGCCGGTAGCTACAGAGACCTCGTTTCGTCCTCAAGACATTAAAATAACTCTTTTTCCATCGAGTAGTCGATTTTTGAAATAACAGAACCACTAAGCAGTAAACTGGAAAAGTACCACGGGCGAAATATTACAGCTTCACGCAAACAAAGTCAATAAAATAAATAGACATAATATTACGTCCTTGACAATCCTCAGAAGGATTAGCAGGACGTAATATTACGCCTAGGGCACGCAAAGTGTTGATGCCTGAATTTTATTTCATTGCAATCTCATGTCGTGATCTTCCACAATCTATTTAAATAAATGGAATAGATACCCCAGAAGACAGATATAGGGGATCGGTGGCGGTGGGGTAAAGTCATCGCCTGCCAATCCGTAGGTCATGGGTTAGATTCCCGCCTGGGTAGGTGATTCATAACCAGGACATGGATGTTCGTGATGTGCTTTGTTAATGTTGAAAACCGTTATAAAGGTCACTATGTGCTGTTTACGGGGAAGTGGGAATTAAATAAATAAATAAAAATTATAATTAATTGAAGGTAGTGGGAATCGGGTTGTTGTGGTGGCTAGAGTGTTGGCTTCCCACCCCGTGGGTTCGGGTTCAAATTCCGGCGGTGGCAGAGATTTTTCAGAGACTGCCCGATCCCTGCTTGAATGCAATGTGGAGAACATTTCAGGCGCAACACTCCGTCCGTCGGATGGGACGTTAAACCGTGGTCCCCTTGGTACATTTCATTAAGAGTAGGCTAATGCCGACGCCGGGTTTCTCTCCCCTCTTCCTTCCGCACCCTTCCCTCATGGCGCAAATGACCTTTGTTGCCGTTTACCTTCTCCAAATACCACACTTTAAGGTGGTTTACTTTCCATAACCCTCCGTCATTCGCGTCACATTTTGCGACGCTATTTGTCGTGTGGCGTCTCACAGACACCATTTTGGAATGGTTAAACAAGATGTATGAAAGTAGAAATAACTGTTTTACTACAATAATCATTCATTGAGTACTTAATTTTATGAATGGACAGTAAATTTGTGCAAACTAACGATTGAGATATTTTTATTAATGAAAGACTACTAATGATTACTTATGATTTTGACATTTCTTACAGTTTTTCGTTCATTGAAATCAACATGTTTAATTTGGACGGTAAATGCAAACATAATGTCCACCTAGTGAAGAGTTCTCGGGATCGCCACCGGGTCGGGAACTCCATAACTTCCGACGTTTCTATGTTCGACTCGGTGTTCGTCCTCAGGGCTGTGAGAGTTATGGAGTTCCTGACCCGGTGGGGATCCCGAGAACTCATCACAAAGTCAATTCGCCGGGAAAGCACGAACTATTTTCCACAGTTTCACACTACGGACTTTGCTAATAATCTGGCAATTAATTTTGACTACAGGGGGATTATTGATTTTAGAGACATTTTATATTGATAGCGCGTTCAGTTGAACTTGAACCAAAATATCTCCAATCAGATTAGAAAGTTATTTTGCGATGCAGCCACAAAATTGTTGTGTGTATGCTTACAGTTAATGTTATGCATCTATATCAATGTAATAAGTCACCATAAATGTATGTAGCGGAGAAAGTGGTGTATTATACGCCAAAGTTCACTCAAATTGTGTGAGAATCATAGTAAATTCCTCGGAATAAATGTTTTATTCTGGTGTTAAATTGATGAAAATAAAAAAAAATCGTATCAGCAAGACGCATATTCAAAATTTAATGCTTTAAATAGTTGTTAGCTTCAATTACAAACGTATTTAAAACTTTGCGATGAATATCACGAAGCCATTACCATATAACGCATTTTAGCTCAAGTTGTCGCGTCCCGTATACCAGGCCCCAAAGACAATGAAACATCAAAATTTATCCCATAAATGTGATTAAACATAAAATAATATTAGTGACTATTTGATAATCATAAAATAATAAGATACAAGGAATATGAGTTTCCTAACTATGAAAATACGATGTGGGCAAAGAAAAGAAAATGGCTGGTCGTCTGATAGATGCCACGCGACCAAACGGAGAGTTAAAACATGTACGAGATATAATAATTAAGTCAAGGTGGTTTACTTTCTTCTTTTCCAGAAGGAATTAATGATTTAACGATTCTCTGGGACACCCAAATGAGCAAAAAAAAGAAGTATATTTTAGGATATGCAGACATTCAGCTAAAAAATATAGTATTATGAAATGAGCACAGCATAAATAAGAGTAATTAAACGTAAAGATTCAAACAAAAATAAAATTTATGAACTCAAAGATTCTTTTAACTCAAAACAACAGCGTTTCGGTTTGAAATATTCGCATGATTTCCTCTTGAGAGATTTCGGGGTAGAGGAGTATTTTATTGAGAGAGGTGGTGATGAATTCCAAAACATAGATGCAGGAGTCAGGAAGTAATTTAGGTATTGGTTGTACTGGCTTAGGGTACGTGGAGAAACTTATGTGTGATTGTATTCATAGTTTGAATGAACACGTGGATTTGTAAATTAATTTATTTTATTTGCAGTAATATTCCGTAATAGGATGTCCTGTTGGACGATTCATCCGGTAATCCTCTTCGAATCGTGTATTGTTTTGTCCGAATACTCTTGGCCGCATTTAATCGCCTTCAATGGCTGGAAGGGCGACAATTTAGCACATGGTCTATTTCACTAGAATGCGGCGTGTCCCAGATGCATTGTCGTCGTGGAGGTGTTGAGGCCGACTGGCGGTAGCACTTAGTGCCGAAGCATTTCTCTCCTCATCGATTGAATGCTGCTGTTATTCCTCCTCGCCATTACGGGAATGGCTTGAGCGTCGCCCGAGGACAGCCCCATCAAGGGGCGGGCAGGGCGCCGGCCCTTGTCCCGTCCCGCGCCTCTATTATGGACGAGATCCGGTCTGGGTGTTTGAGGTCAGCCTCGGGTCCCTGCAACTGGGTCTGCTGCGTTCGTCTGGGAGTGATCGCCTTATCGGGATATCGGCGGGTCTTCTTATGCGCTGATCATACCGAATACCGACTTGAATATCAAGGTTGTCTAAACGCGATCTCTTTTGGGCAATCAAAATGACTCTCAAATGATGAAGAGATTTCCCCTATATCCAAGCATATACTGTACATAGGTACTCAGTTGCAAACTTCCACCTCAAGAGTGTGGCATGGGTGTGAGGATGTTTAGACACCAGCCGCCGATAAAAATATTTAATTCAAGCAAAATTTAAAAAATGTGCGTTGGGGATATTTGAATACTGAGACCTCTAATGATCGAGGAAAAAACGAATACCTTAACCTACCCGCCCGTGAAAATAAATTATCGGTTTTGATTTATTTTGATTATTCAGTAAGTGAACCGATTATTATTCTGATGGCGAATGAACATGATGATTCAGGTTTGCTTTAGTTTCTATTCGCCAATATTTTTCGGAGATTTTTTATAATTATAAAAAAATGTCTAAATGCGGGACCAAGTAGATAGATAAATTATGAATGCTGACCGATCCTAAGATTCCTTTGACGTAGCTATCCTCTCTATTCTCGTAACGGCTGATCTTTTAATATCTACACAAATAATTCTTCTGCTTTACCTACTTCCTTCAACACCTGTTGTACGTATTACATCCGAGGCTTACCTCTGAAGTTCTTTTTCCATTCCACCAGTCCCTCTATGATATAATCCGTTACAGTGGCGCAGCGTGGGGGGGGGGGATAAACCCCTCCCCAGAGCTCAGAAATTTTTGCAAGTTTATTCCATTTTACATAATTGGATTAATATTACTTACAGAATAGAGTGAATATAAATAAAATATTCCTCCGAAAGCCGTAAAACTCATCATTTTGAACCATTTATCTTGAAACTTTTCTGAAGGAGTGCCCCCGCGCCCCCCGCCTACCCTGGCGGGTATACCACACCCCCAGACACCCCAGTATTGGTTGTGCCTAAAGGCTGTACCAAAAAAAAACATTTTTTTTACATTTCAAAATCGTCAACCGGATTTCGATGACCCTAGGGTATACAAGGATAGGCAAAAAAAAATTTGAAAAATTTTAGATAATTAGTTGGCGAAACGCGCCTAAATACCAACACCCTTAATTTGTCATACGATTTCGCGAAAACTGTCAAAATTAGGGTAATCAGGGTAAGTTATGACCCAAAGGACTGAAATGTCATCGGTTTTTACGTATCTTTCACCATTTAGGCTTTGCGCCCCGCGCAGACCGGCGCCTAGAGTGGTACTAAGCGATGCGGCTGTCATCGAAATCCGGTTGACGATTTTGAAATTATGAAAAATGTTTTTTCGGAAAGCCTATCCCCTCTAGCCTTAATTCCTAGCTGCGCCCCGGATCCGTTACACCCTCGAGTCTGGTAATGGGGCCGATATATATGTCCCGTCTTCTTCTCAAGGTTTCCGAAAGGCTTCTCTTCTCTCATGCTCTTCTTGGAACTTCCAAGTTACTCACACGATCTATCCATTTGAACTTCATCACTATTCCATAACATCACATTTCGAAAGATTTCAACCTTGATTTATCCGCTGCATTCGTAGTCCATGCCTTACTACCATAAAGCACGTTACAAATGTCAGTACTCATAAATTGCTTCCTCACTTCAGCGCTACTAGTTTCATCTGTAAGAAGACTCCCCGAAAAGGAATTTTGAGGAATGCCCTCTTCTATTTTGCTGACTTAAATATTTTCTTCTTCCTTCGTCTATTGCTGGTCATCCGACCTCCCAAATAGCAGGAGTCCATTTCCTCATCAAGATTATGGTATACTAGTTTCAGGAGGTCTTCGCCTCTTCTCTTCTACTGCATACCTTTAATTAGTTTTCATTGCATTGGTTTTCTACCGGTAAAATATATTATTTTTGAAATTAAATGACGCATTCATCATAGGGAGCATTATATAATTAGCTAAATTGAGCGTAAATATAAAAATATGATAATTCAACGAGAGGCGTTTTGTTTTTGTTTCCCCTCGGATGCTTAGTGTTTTTTTTCGTTTCTCTGTCGTGTCCTTTCCATAGTTAAAGCTAAATGACTCTCATTACTCCTTGACCTTGGGCATTTAATCACTCCTTTCATTAAAAAGTAATATGACATTTATCTATCCATCAGTCTTTGATATGTATTTCATTTTGTTTATAATTTTTATCCACATTTTTTTTACTTAAATTTTGGGAGTTTTTACGTGACAAGGATTTTCAGAAAGGTTAAATCTTTTCTCTGGCGTTGAACTAAACCTTTTTTGATCACAGTTACGCACCACTGAAACTCCTTGTTGGAAAAAGGTCCATTCACTTAGAGGGTGAGATATTTTTTGCCACATTTATTGCTTCTGACGCGTGTGCTTGGATTGTGTATGGAGTTATTTTTTATCGTATCGTTGCTATTATTAATTTTTGACTCTAATGACTGCTGTTGAAGTTGAACCGAAATGTCCCAAGTTGCAGTGTGTATTGATTCAAATGTATTACGTATTCAATAGTTGATTTTAATGTGATTAATAGGTGTTGTCAAAATATTTCTTCGCCTCTTCCTGTGATTGAATTCATTAATAGACAGCGATGATCTAGCTTCTAAAACTGGACTACTATCGATAGCGAGTTTTTTAGTAATTAGCTGTAGATGTGTTTTTATTTTTTCAATTTTCGCATAGAGGGTTCTTTCACCCCCATGCTGATTTGGTTGATGGCTCAAATTGAAAAAAAATATCACTTTAAATCGTCAAATTAAGTTTTGTTTCCGGCTTCCCTCGCACAATGGTTGCAAGCACCATTTTGGTGGAGATTACAGCGGCGAGCACCGGGGGTCGCCACAAACCACCACGCCCTGGCCGCGCCCCGCCCCTCTTGCTCCGCACCGCGCTGTTATATCGATTGTCATCTGTTCTGCTCCTCCGCCACCACGTCACGCTACTTGAGCGGCGGTTAGCTTCAAGAGAAATCTGCGACTCGAGGCCGGGCTCAACATTCCACACCCACGCCGAACTAAACGGGATAAACTGAGGAGAGCATTACGGAAGTTGGAGCGCTGAAGGTTCGGGTTTGAATGGATGAGAGAATATTAATGCTCTGGGTTTCCCAATAAGCAAAAATAAGAAAAATAAAACGAAGCGAAAGCAAAAATAACAAGTAAAAAATGAGGACAAGTGGAATCAACGAAGTGAAAGAAAGCAAAAAAAATAAAAAAATAAAATTTACGCCATACAAATATAAATGACACAATAAAAATATAATTTACTGATGTAAGTTCTCTCTGAGGTAATGATTAAAAAGTTGTCCTCTGAAAATGGATAGAGAAGAGGATTTTTTTGTAAATGATGGCAGGGAATTCCGGAAATTACAAATAAATTTTTGAAAATAATTAAGATAATTGTTTACCCGAGGTATAGAAGGTAGGAGGCGGGAACTGGGGGCCTTGAGTGTATCTGTCAACAATCATAAAGGAAACTGCAGGAACTATTTGTAAAAAAACAGTTGTTTATTAGTCACCCCCTAGTATAGATCATCTATATTTGTAGCCTAGCTCAATACCAAAGCCAAGTAGCCAAGCAAAAGTGATTGGTTATCAAGTCTAGAATACCTTTATTGATTCTTCGGACAAAAAAAATTGTTAAAGGACCCTTTGATAACGAATTAAATTATTATACTATTGTTTTAATGAGTTCCTGTATTACCTTCATTCTTAAATAATTCGAGAAAATGTACTCCGCTATAGACGAAGTGAAGGCACTATATTACCGATTTTATCTGTTATGATTTTCTCTGCATTACATTTGTGATAAATAGCTTCAATGTTATTGTTACTAGTAGATTGATGACTGAAAGCATTCATATCTTCAAATTTCCCTGTAATCGTAAATCACTTCGGTGAAAAAGAGAAAAAAAAATAGCTTTCACAATTGCAAAAACAGTTGACCTTCAGTTCTTTCTTTACATCAGTAATATTTTTCAATCTTGATTTTATCTTTTCCTTTCACTGGGAAGCAGTTGGGGTAGTGGAGCTCATCTTTATTACTTTTGATAATGGAAATGTTATCATGACGTACCAGGATCTGTCATATGAATTGCATCATCAGATTCACGATTTAATATTAATCTCGTATATGTCTCAAGGAAATAGATGCATTGGCAAAAAAAAATTAAGGGAAAATTTGAGCCAGAATCTAATATTTTCAAATAAATTATTGGAATATTTTCGCGTATTCGCTTTTAAATAATATGCATGGATATTATAATAAATAAACGGCATGTGAAACGATGAATGAACATTTTTTTATGTTTTTTAGTGCTTTATTACCTTCTTGTATCAAGGTTTTCAGACAAATTACTTCCTTTGATTCATTCGACTCTTCTTATTTCCGTGAAAATATTGGATTTTCCAAGCTATTTCCGTAAATTTCGTGCTAATAGCGTACGTATCCATTTGCTCTGCGGTCGAAGTATCTTTAAGGAGTCACTCGCAGAAATCCAGTCTCTAATCCATATTGTTCCTCTTTTAACCTCGCTCTTATTTGGTTTTAACATAATATTTGAATAATTATTGCTGTTCTTTATTTAAGGCTTAACTTTGTAATCAAGATGTTATTTATAATTTTTACCTAGATTTTTAATGTCACATGTATGCATGCTTTTACGCTTACTTAATTTTTTATACAGTTTTAAATTCAACTTTTATTATTGAGAAGATAGGGTTTTATCCGCTTTTTAATTTTAAAATTTTATCATGATTTAAACCCATGCTATAATTTCAGGTTTTTAAGTTGTGGAACTTATGTTATATCAAGTTTTTATGCTATTTATTCATTTTACTCAGTACTTGGAAGTTCCAAACTTTTAGCAATTTCACATTTTCTACCTTCTTATTTATCTATTTATTGATATATGCTTTTAATCTTTTATTTATTTACTAATCTATCTTTACATTTATTCATTATCATGATATATATGGCCGTGGTTCCTGCCGAGTTGAACGGTGGTAAATCACTGGAGGATGCTTGAAAAATATCAGGTGGATGGAATACCTAACACCAACAGCCTCCTGACTTGACTTCAGACAGTATGAAATAATTGGCCTGCGTGCAACTCAATTTGAATAACGCACTATATATCTAATTGAATACCTAAAATGAACTCTGTAAAAGAGCCCTGGCCCGGGGGAAGAGGGGGCCGGATTGTGGCCTCACCCGGGCCAGGTTAAATAAAACGAAAAGTCAAGTCAAGTCGCATGCGCGCTTAAAGTGCGAAAACTCCACAGATAAATAATCATTAGCCTCTAGTGGGATTCGTACTCGGATCTCCTGAAATATTTCCCGGGTTCGAATACCGGTCAAGACTAATGCTTTTTCCACTGTGGAATTTTCGCGCTTTAACGCTAGGACGGCTTGACTTGGTCTACCCTCTTCAACGGCCGATGGGATCAAATTGATGCCCTCTAAGTTAGCTGCACATTGGTTCTGTAACAACGTTCTAAGTAACATTTCCTTTCGTGCGGTGTAATCTCACAAAGGAGGGCGTAGAATTTTAATTTTTAACAGAAATTAAGGCATATGAGGAGCTCTTAATCTTCGAAATACAATATTTCTTGCAGAGAGATTAATTCGGTCCACGCAGCCGTAATATGTAAATTGATATTTCCACATAGATTAGTGGTAGGTGTTGATGGATCTGATATGACGCCAATGTATGAACTGTAGTCGAACTCCAATTCTCCGAATCAATTGGGACCGTACCCTTTTCGGATAGTAAAAATTTGGATAATTGGATTTTTCGGGAAAAAATCCAATTATCCGAAAAGGGTATCCAATTTGTATTTTAAAGAAAATTTGTGAATCTTCTGTACTGCTGTCTTCCTTGATTTTTCTTGAAAAACTCCCATATTCGTTTTCAAAAACTGACAAAAACTTTCAAAGTTTGCTTAACTGTTTCATTTTTAAACTTTGCTGTGGTTAATGTTTGAAATCGCTGCCTGTCCTACACCGTACATCGTAGTCGACTACTTAGAAATAGATCCTTCATCTTATTTTTCTATAATTTTTAATTTTTCCGCTAACGATATCAAGTTGTCTTTTAGAGGCCGTGGTAAACGATAAAACACTCAAAAACATAACAACGCAATGACTTAGCAGTCAAATATCAATGACACACTGACTGACTCAATCAGGAAAAACAGGGATTGTGTGGGAAGGGGGAAGGATGACAGTGGACAGCAATGGAACAGTACTAAGAGACTGAGACTCATCATTCCCCAGTGTTATTTTGCGAATCTTATTAGTTTTCGGTTTTAAATTTTTTTCTGCGAGGGATTCGGATGGTTGGAATCCGGATAGTTTAAGTTCTACTGTACTTAATGATACAAAAGTCACCAAATGAAATGAACTTAAGATTTCACCATCCTCAAATGGCATTCATCCTCAAAATAGAGCAGGATCAAATTGAGCACCCATTGGCCCGTTCTAGTGTTAAGGTCGATCTAGTTAGATGAAATCTCTTTGCCACAGTGGAACTAGCACGGCAGGAGGCTGACTCGAGCTCAATTCGACGTCGGGACCTCCTCAAGGAACGCGGGGTGGTATGGTGCGTGCGGAATCAACTGGCACAGCTCAAGGAGACACTGGAATGGGCGGACCGCTCGCTCCCATAGCGTGGATACGGGGCGAAGATAGGGAGGGTTGAGAGGAGAGAAGACTAGATTGGATGGGAAGCTGTGGGAAGATTGTGCCTCGGAAAGGAGCAAGACTTCAATTAGGACGAGACCCCCCAAGGTCTTCGAGACGGCCCGACAGAAATGGAGAAAAAAACCGTGTCGTTTGGGTCTCACGCCTTCATACTCGGAGGAAATGTCGCAAAGTAGTAGTGCGGCTTGAGGAGGCCGAGAGGGTGCGTGGTGGAGGGTAGGTGGCGCAGAGGTCGTAAAGAATAAGCTTTACTCTCCCATTGTAATTTGCCAAACAATCCGGGGCCTTAAAGAGTTTAGACGCGGTGCAGGTGCGTTGCAGTGGATTAGCAAAATTTCATCAGGGACGTCGCGAAGTGCAAAGAGCTGCTTCGCCGGAGAGAGGCTGGGAATGTGGGCGACAAATTTTGCGGACGGACGCGAGCGAACTGCGGAAATAAGTGAGGATCGCAGTAAAGATAAGGAACGTGTGTGGTTATTATTTTTTCTAAGTTCCTCAGGAGACGCTGCGAAAATAGGTTAGTCACGCAATCATTTTCCACGAATAATTCCAGTGATCGTTTCGGCTATCTTCGGTATCAGAGGAAAAATGATTCCTCTAGTTATAAGTGACTAGGTAAATTAGGAATTTTTGATGTTAAATGTGTTCGTTATCAGTGGTGGATCCAGAATAGGGACTAAGGCTAGATGGAGTTCAGAGTGGTGACCTCCCAACAGGGCCCGGGAGTTTACAAATATTTTGAGAATGCCTAGTCTTGTAACAACACTTTAAGGTTAGATATCTCATTACTAATTTTCCAAAGAATTTAGCTTTTAAACAAACATTTATGTACATTTTTGTATTGTAAACAGTTTGTCGAATCCCGTTTATTTTGGCTGATTGGCATGTGTAGGTAAGTCTACAGCTACACCTACGAAGTACCGTACCGTACCTAGGGATGATTCCACACCCGGTTTGCAACTCTCATCCTATCCTTAAACAGAAGCACGACACAGGCTAAGCACTTAGGACAACCATACGCGGTCAGTCTAAACTAGGAGAGCTCTAAGGAAATAGACATGAAAATAGCCGTTATTCTGACTCGCTATTTTGTAAATATAAAAGAATTCATTAATATCACAATTAGTGATGGCATAAACGACTCTTTTTGGTGAGCTGACTCACCGCTCAAAGCACACTTCGGAGAGCCGCTCGCACAGTGCGACTCTACAGAGTGTTTCTGGGTTGTAGGAAGGGGAGATGAGGGGAGTGGAGAAAGAGAAGGGAAGGGTAATTTTGAGCGAACATTTAAAATGAAAAATTTCCTGATTGTCAATTTGAAACATTTATTTTAAATTAATCACATGTTGGCATTAAGAAACAAAATTTGGGAAACTATCTTCCCTGAAAGTTTATTTCCTCTCTCATGGATAATTTGTCCAGCTTTAGAAAATATTCTTTTGCTGGGAACTGAGCTACAAACGACACAAAACACTTTTTTTGGACACTTACATAGTTCGTGGTTTGTCATTTATGTTTACTCCACCAAATAAATAGTAAGCAGTCTTATTCAGAAGAGGCTCACCAAGGTAGTTGTTCACTTCCATAATACCGCTTTACTCGAGAATTTGGCTTTTGCGCAAATCGTGCAGCACATTTGTCAAAATCATTCCAAATGTAAGATGTTACCACTGTAATTCTTGTATTAGCAGCTGCTTGCGGGATAGTGGTGGTTAGAGCCTCCTCCTCTTTCCTTTGACTTGCAACCTCAGTTATTACTCTCTCCTCGCAATTTTCGAAAGCGTTTATTTTGGTGAATCCGAAATGTATAAATCTAGGATCCAATAATGTCGCCTCGGCCAAAAGTGGATTTTTCTCCACAGATTTGAATCTTTAATCCAGTCCCTCTGCTAATTTTTTCGCAAGTGACGTGGCTTTACTGGATATGACTTCTTTTTCTGTCCACTAACTACACCAGTTCATTAAAGAATGGTTGAGAAGGATACCTTTAGAAATTTTAACTTGCTCTTCATAACTCATTTCATCCGTGACTTCGTTGTATGGTTTTGAAATTTAACAACAGTGGGAAATCAAAGTCATTTCACTGCCTGAGATGTTTTCAACATCCGGATACTCGGAGAGAGACATTCCTGACTCTTGTTTCCAGCATCCTCTCTAGCATGTCGGAGGTAGAATTCCACCTTGTCTTAACGCTTTGTTTCACTTTTAAAGCAGGCTGCATTTGCATTTTCTTCAATTTTTATGCTGCTTGGGAGCTTCTTTTGACTAATTTCACAATGGAATTCAACTTGGCAAGTAAATCTTGATTTTCTTCAAGCCCTTGCCGAACAATAAGATTATTGTTGTGGGAGAAGTAGGTGTAGTTTCTCCATCCAGCTAATTTAATGGCAGCAACAGTATATGCATAATTGTCACTGACTACGTTAACAATATTTTTTTCAATACCCCTTTAACGAACAACTTTTCAACTCTTCCGCTTGATTTTGAGCGTATACCTCTCAAAAAAGGGAAACACTCAACTAAATTACTTTTCAGTTCAAATTCTGTATCAGTGAAGTGCACCGTCACGGATAAGAAATTTTGGTTTTCCTCGGAAGTCCAACCATCTGTAGTGATACTAAGGTACCTTCCACTCATTAACTTTTTTTATCCCTTACTTTCCTCGTAATAAATAGTTGGGGGAAGAGACCATTAGAAATTTTCTTCATGCTTGGCAAGCAGTAGGAGCTGTTTAATTTTTTCTCAAAGTTTTTGAAGTAAACACTCTCAACTAATTAGGAAGGCAGGTAGTTTTTCACCAATGTTTCCACTAGGATAAAACTTATATCCTCTTTTTTTGGGGGCGAAAGGTTTCTTAACAAACACCGATAATGTACTTTGCACCATTGAGCGGTGCTCGGCATGCTCATGCTCTGGATCACTCATCTCATGTGGCTCATCAACAATATTTCTATCTTCTTTGCGAATAAATTCATGTATTTACTATATCATTAAAAATGTCAATAAGTATCACACCTCTCAGTTTTAATGGCAGCCTAATTTGCCTTAATTACAAAATAAAAATCTATTCAATGACCTAAAAGAAAATTTTACTTAAGACTTATCAATGTCAGAATATTTTGTCTCTGAGATGAGTGAAAAATTATAGTAATAGAACTTTTTGTTAAGGCGAGATTGTGACTGCGAAGTGACTTCTTTAATCACGCCCCTCGCCCTTGAAATCACTAAGTATTTAAAGTAAATTACTTAGTCAATTGAATTAATATGGGGACAGGTTAAATACATTCTCAAGTACAAACGACAGATATAATTTAAGTGCATGGTGGTTCAGAATACGAATTAGAAAATAAGGTGATGCAGCACAAAATGTAATGTATCAGAGGGTATTTATATTTGTGGGAAAATCATAAGAATTTCTATTGATGCATCATTTTGGTAAAAAACCCACACCATATATAGGATGTAAAAAACGAGCAGAAACCGATCATGACATAATTAATGCGTATGCGATACGTACAAATTATAACAAATATGCGCAGTACCTGGAAAAAGAAGCAAAAATAGGTAGCATTTGAAGGAGTAAAAACTTTGCCCTTGTTCAAATGATCATTTATTTTGTCCGACCAATGTGTCATTGCAGCGTAACATTTATTAGGTGAGTAGTGCAGGAAAATGGAGCAGTATGTAAGTTGGGTTAAAAATTGGGGAATTTTCGGGTGCTGAGGGGTAGTTGTTTAGGGGGAGGTAGCAGTTGAACTCGGTGATTGGGTATGCGTCTCTTTGGGTGAGGTGGATGAAGGGCTGGATGAGAATGTAGAAAGTGAAGGAAAGAGAAGCGAGAGGGATAAACGTGGTTATTAAAAAAATCTAAGTTTTTATTTCTTCGAATCTTGCGATAAAGGATTTCCACCAAGGCACGCCTTCCAGTATTACTTATTGAAAAATAAGTGTCAGTTAAGGAAAGCGCCCTACCTCTAGTGAGATTTTACGTATCACCCTATCGTGCTTCGAGACTGGCAGAGTTTGGGATGTTTCAGCTACCTGAATGGACGTTGTTGTATTCGATATCCGTTCAACACCCTTCGCCCCATTATTCTCCTCCCTCTCCATGCCAACGCTATTATCCTCATCATTCTGCTCTTGTCCCACTGACACACCGGCCTCCGTCCTCTTTCTGACCACGGGGTCAGCACGTGCGACGTGTTAACTACCGGCTCGAGGAGTCATCCTCTCTCGGCTACGCATCCTCCACGGTTGCATATTAAAAGAGTATTATTGGGCATCCGCTGCTCCTAAAGTAATGACTTTATAAACTTGTATTGCTTTAAAAAGTGCTTTGCAATTTTTCTATATAAATAAGTCATTTAAACTAGGAAAAAAATATTGATATAAGGCGGATAAATAGTTATATGTGTATATGAGACATAAATAGAAGATTGACGTAAGTAAGTAGTTTGAAAGTATTTGGCAGCATTAAACTATTTGTGGAACATTACTTCGTTTTTGATTTGCTCTAGCATGAACATTACTTCATTCCACCAAGTAATGCTGTAAGCTGTGTATTTTAAATGGAGAAAGCTCCACTAATGAGGTTGTCTATCATTTATTGGGCTTGATATTTTATACAGAGGCTAAATAATGAATATATTTTAAGGGTTGTAAAGAAAATTGCGAGTTAAGGCTTTGCTGACACATAGAAACTTGGTAGATCTTGCATCGTATCAAAATGAAAGTTTTCTTTCCTATTTAACTATCGAATTGTAATTTACTTATATATTTCTAGCGAAATATCTAAATAACAATGAGGCAATTGGTTTCTTCATTTTATTTTGAGTGGAGGGAATAACAACCAATTAAACTCTTTTAATAATTCTTTGACGTTCCTAAGTTTATTTCGATTTTGTATTATTTATTCTGCTTATCGTTCGAAGTGATAACGACTTCAGAATAGTTTATATGAGCTCATTTTCAACATATGCCAATCAGTTTTAGTTGACGAAAATTTTAAACCTGTTATCGAAACAAATTAATTTTGGTTAATTTCCTAGAGTAAGCGAAAATTTCTCATGCCTATTTGACGATGCTAAGAGGAAAGTTTTAGGCAGTAACGTTTGAATACGTTTGTCCATGTACTAGAAGGCGATCCGTTAGCTAAGTTTTTTAAAACTTTTTTCTTTTATATTTGTATGAGTGCTAAAATATTTAATTCGGTTTGTGTTTAAGTGGCTGAAAGAGAATTCTGTTTCTTACCTTTTATAGAACTATGTGTAATGGTGCATATTTTACGCACCTCAGTCTAATTGTTGTAATAGTTAAAAAAATTAAAGCTTAAACATAAGATTTAATATTTACTAGATTTAATTTTACTGATGAGGAAAGTGTAGTATTTACTATGAGGTTAACCTCCTTCTAATCAACAACATTCATCTCAAACCTTGATAAAATGCTTTGTAACTCGTGCCAAGAGCCGAGCAATGTTGTTTTGAATTTTTTCCAACTCTTTAATAGCGATGACATGCATTTTCAGGAATTTTATTTCGCTCGTTCTCATTGAATATCCGTCCGTGTTTATCTTATCATTATCTTGATATAAAACCCAGTGCAACTTGTAAAGTAGGAGGGCTGGGCTCTGTGCCAGACCACTTCTCAGGGTAATTCCGACGTCTGCTCGGCAATTTATCGGCGTGCGCGCAAATGAATGGCGGTAAAAAGACGACAAAGTCGCAGTCATCGAACATCAAGTGGGTCATGGCTGTGTATAAATCTGCCGGACATTTATCTTTCAGTGGAGCGGGACTCAATGAAATATTTTCTGCTTTGCTGAAAGTTTCAAATGCGATCGTACAGAGGTCGCCTTGGGTTATCCGCATCGGTGGAGAAGGCAAAAAGTGTCTTTCGGAAACGGCAATGGGAGGCGTACACTCTATAAATTGCTATTTAGAATAATCAACTCCCCTGATCCTTGAACCGTCAAGAGTAAGTATTGGATATATGCCACTATATCCATATAATTCCGGCGAACAGCCATTGTTGTGCTTTAGAAAACAGTGCTTATAGCTTAGGGTGGGCCTAAAGAACTCATTTTTCTAAATTTCGAAAGAACTCATTTTCGAAATTGTAATAGCGCGAAACACTTGCAAATTATTTTGACTAAACAAAAGAAAAAAATTATCAAAATTGGTAGGCATCTTCCGGTTGCGCATAGGCCCTTAAGTTTGACAAAATATGAAAAAAACTTCAAGTATTAAAAGAAAGTAGAGATGGCACTTTTCCACAGTTTTATTTTAAGTACGACGCGTTTCAACCGTTAGGTCATTATCATTGTACTTGATGATGACCTAACAGTTGAAATGCGTCGTAATTTAAGTAATCCTGTGGAAAAGCGCCATCTCTATTTTCTTTTAATACTTATAGGATGTCATTCCATTACATTTCGCTTGATTCTGTTACTTTGATAAAAAAAAACTTCATTTTTGCGACTACTTCTTAAATTTTTGCAAATGTAGGTACTTTCGTAAGGTAATAATTTTTGACGCCTTCAGCCTTTAAAAGAATAAACTAAAGTAAAGATAAGTCAAACAGCCATCTTAGGGAATGCCTTATAGAGCCTGCAAAAATTTTGTTTTAATTTGGTTTAAGTAGATTAGTATATACTTTTCAGTCGCGTGTACGGCCTAAATGTCAAAATATTGAAAATTTAATATTTTTACGAGTTCTTTTTTATTTATTTTATGTAGTTTATCTGTCGCAATAGTTACAGTATTTTCAGTCCACTCTATTACAGATATCTACTTTTATATTACCGACACCCTATTTTAGATGTCAAAACTGTGAAACAGAATTAAAGGTAAAAAAAAAAACTTTTTCAAAAATGTATGAGTGCTTCATGCAATTCGACGTCCTGGATACAAATGCTATGCACAAAAACGTTCTTTCACCGACAACGCAACTGCAAAAGTTTTTGCGCAATTTTCTTTTAGTTACAACACAATATATTAATTTCATAATATATATGCCGTGAAATGCAACTTAAGAACAGGGTGAAAGGCACATCAAGATATCAAGGAAATGGAACAGCGTTAACAGAAAGTTTAGGGTTTTCGAATTATGGGCGACCACTACTGGATTCTCCACCGTAAGCACGTAAAAATGCCTGTATAGGGATAATGAGGGAACCAAATCATAACGACTTAGAGACTGCGGTGTGATAGATGTCACTGAATTTTCGTTCCAGATTCCCTGATTTTATTTGTCTGCTATGTTCTTACTTTTACATGCTGTCAGTTTAAAAGCACACGATAATTCAACTCAATTTGATTGTCGTGGAAGCACTATTTGCCTAAAAATGTGTTATCAATATTGACGAATGATCTGATCTGCGCCAAAACATTTGGTGATACGATCTTTTGAGTAACATTTTAGAATTTAGGAAGCAGATATAAATCAACAGCACCTACATCATTAAAAAAAATGGTTTCAATAATGAAAGGTGGTATAATTAACTGTGTGAGTCCTGGCCAGGAGCAACGTGTGAAAATGCAGGAAAAATTATAAGTAGACGGTTAATATTTCTTAGCAATATAAAAAGGGTGGTGATTACATCGCCACAGTTTGGCTTATAAACTGTTACTAAATTTGCCTTTGGCATTTAAAACCACTTTGAAAACAAATTTAGAGTTTCACATGTTGCTTTAATCTAGGTAGCTATTCGTGAGGAATTAAAATTTGAATTAAATGCATATATTTAGGTGTGCCCGTGTCGATATATGTACCTCATTCGTGAAACAGTACCTCATTTTGAAATCGAGGTGTACTATTAAACTGTAAAGGTAGCAAATAATTCCGTATTATATGGATTAGACACATTCCAAATTCATTTGAGGTTTGGGTATTCAATGAATTTAAGCACGAATTACCTCGTGTAACTGAATGCTAGCAAATTGAATAGATACAAAAGGTATAATCGGATTGTGCTATTGTAGCATTTTATTCTGATGCAATAGCGGGCCACAGTTACGGGTCCGAATCCGGCGACATCAAAGGTCAGCTCCCTTGATATATAAATCTCCCGGCTAAACAGCTGCGGAATTTATGTCGGAAAGTTTGGGCACTTTTTATTCGTTGGACAATTCTATTTTCCTTCCCGGGAGCAGTGGTGTTTGTGTGTGCTCGCGTGGAAATGGCTCGCTCGCTTTATAGCGCTGCCGATGATGATCCGTTCGCAATGAATTTAAAAATCCGAAAGCCAGAAACAAACAAAATGTCCCATTCCTCATCGCTAATTTGAGGTGAAGGCCTCTCTTTCTCCCCCACATGGGTCACGCGGGCGTATCGTATTTCACTGCCGTGGTCATTTGTTCCGTGCGTCCCGGATGAAAATATGCGATGTCAGACACAGCCGTGCGCGAACTTGATCCATATGTGCTGACACATCTATCAATCCTTAAAACGGCTTCTCGCATTCCGTGGCAAAGAGGTGAACTGGGTCGCCCATGCACGACCTATATATACAGTTTCCGTTCAGAACGGCAATCAAAAAGCGAGGCATATTGTGTGAAATCGGTACCTATTGGTTATTTTTTTATCCCTCACCCTCCTATGTGAAATTTTATATCCTTTTCATGGCAAAAACTCGGAATACGGCTTGATGTCGATGACGATATTTTTTTATCCGGGCTTACCATAAGCCGGCATTGGCCTTTTAACTTTAATGTAGAGCAAATAGCTATTTATAAAATGTTTATTATAACGATTGGGTTAGCTGGAAATGTAAGTAAGGGCGATTTTTACTGTGCCAAAAACTAATCCAGGCTATTGAAGTTCATTTTTTTTTTTGCTAATACCGAGGGCCTCCGAAAGCCAGGCGGTACAATATTACCAGAACGCCGATGATTTTATTGTGATAGTTCCTAATGCATCATGATTATTTTCTTATTTATATTCCTCCAACCATGAAACGGTTTTTTTAACAGCAGGTTCAAAGCTTTTTATCAATAACGTTGCTCGATTATTTCTCTCTGTTTCCTTCGTCGAATATAAATAGCATACACACTATCAATTCAGAATTTAGACTAGCCGGAAAAGATCCATGTCCTACACACAACAAAATAAATCAGTAAAACGTGTTTCTAAGTAGTTTATTTTAGACAGCGTAAACATGTTTGAAACAGTAGTTTCGATTCCTGTGCTGTTAGCAAATCAATCGATACCTATGAAAATGAACTCAAGGCATCCCCAATACAAGTAACTCTCCACAACATCTAATTATTAATTTTCGTAGATATACTTACGGAATACCTCAATTGCGTTGCATGACACATCGTGATCAACAGCTAGCAATCCGGATATTAGTTAAACGCAGCTCTTTACTCAAGTATCCAATCAAAAAGTAAATATGTAGCTACAAATCCCATCAATGAAACTTCAATATCACTTGAACACGGAGAAAACTTGAATCTCAAAATTCTAAATTGATGAATTGTGCAGGAAATGTATTCCAAGAAGGAAGCTTAGTAACAATGTTGAAGTATCGCAGACCTATTGAAGCCCCGTATTGAAGAATTCCGCGCGGATGCTTGAAAGCGATGTGAAGTGGTTGAAATGATGCGGTGCGGGAAGCATGACCTAAGGGCGTGTTTCCCCGTCCTTCCCACTTTTGAATTCGTGGTCCATGTAGCATGCACTTCATATCCGCCTGGAGACTAGGGCGTATGCCTCGAGCGAGCGTACATTTCGGATCCCCCATCCCAACAGTGCATGTGTTCCTCGGCGTAAGCGACACGATCCGTTGCTTGGCAGCGCCGAAATTGCCTTGTTGCGCCGAGCCGTCTTCACGTGGTTGGAATTCCGAGGCCATTGTGCATCACTCCGTTGGTCAACTTTAAAAAAAAATATACATAGACAAGGTTGCTACAAGTCGGCGAAAGCTGGGAAATGTCAGGGGATATGATTCCTGTTACGAATGTGAGCGAAATGTCTGGGCAATTTGTAAATCTGAAGAGAGATTCCGACATGAGGAATTTTGTAGCACATGTTTATGATGAAATGGCCACACTTTGTGTGCATAGGCACCGGTTTCCACAGCAAAAAGTGGAGATTTCAATGGGTAAGATTCCATTTCGTTCCGAAACCACGACTGCTACTTGCGGTGGAGAAGTGAGGAGTGTACTGAAAATATAACAGTTTCATCAAATCGAAGAGCTGGCTGGGCATTATTGAATCAGGATGAACGACGAATCTCCCAAAATAAACGGAAAGATAGATTCCTGCTAATGTTTTTCTCACATCATACATTTTTTAATCAATTCAATAGTAATAATATAATGGTTAATATTAGTGTGAATTCGGAAAAAAAAATTCGGGAAAAATGTCGTCGGAAAAAACGATTCGGGAAAAAGGTAGGGAATCCATCTCAACTCGCCTATTGGTCGTGGTTCCTTAATAGTTTATAGCCCATTAATTAATATTATAATCAATCTTTTCTTGTTTGGAGTGAAATTTTTGCCTGAAGGTGTTCTTAATATGTTTTTCTATGTCGTTTGTTTATTATTATACAGATTATTACCCAGGGGAGCGTAAATAGGTCAACGAACCGAGTAAACTCGAATTTTTTACTTTGTAGGCTCTAGTTTTCTTGCCAAGCATATTCAACTAACTTAAATTAAGCTTTGAATTACAGTTAAATTTTCTGAATATAAAATCCTTAAGTTTCATTTTTGTTTGTTTTTAAATTCTGTGTCCTTCTGTCCTGAAAAGGAAACTTCTGCGGGTCTGGCGACCATATAATTTCTCGGTTCAATTGTAATGCTGGAATACGAAGGTCGTCATTGGCAATTTTATGTTGCTGAATGAAGTTACGATTGAGTCAGCTTTCTATTTTGCTCTCATAAATTTGCCAAAGATGCCAGATATTGGATTTGAATCAACATTGCCAATGGATTGACCTCAATAGCTTCTCTTAAAATTTATATCAGGTTGGAATCACCTCAAATTTGCCTCGTTATTCTTGAGAATTTGGAATTATCAGGTGTAAGCATTTTTCAATATTCTTTTGTCAATGTTGAAGAAATATCTTACCTTTAATTTTATATTTATGTTTTACAAAGAAATATCATATATTTCTGTGGTTTATAAAAATTTTTCAATCTGCAAATTCTATCCATAATATTTCGATTCGAGTTCGAATAATATAAATTGTATTCTAACATAATTCATATGTTGTGTTATGTGAAATCGAGAACCTCGACATTAACAAAAATGAAACTTCAATAGGGTAGATTATTTTATGGTACAGTAAAAACCATTCTCAATTGCATTTGCTATTGTTCCAATTATGCAATTAATACTTTATAAATAGCTATTTTCTTTGCATTAAAGTTAAAAGGTTAATGCTGGATTACGGTAATCTTAGGCAAAAAATATCGTCATGAGCGTTAAGCCACATTCCGATTTTTTGATATATTATGGATGTAAAATTTCACATGGGAATGTGATAGATAAAACATAATAAATATATACCGATTTCACACAGTTTTGCACCCTTCTTATTGCTGTATATAAGGTTTTCAGTAATATTTCATTCCTCTTACCCCGATGGGTATCTAATGGAAGATTGTTTCACGTATATATTTTCTCTTATACCCAGTTTTCTAGGATTTTCTCTCTGCTTTTTCACCGTCATTTTATACGCTCAATCTTTAGTTACTCGATGCATCCACTTTACTGTTAATATTATAGTCTTTCAAACACATTTGATAGCTTAAACCCTATGTGATATTGTAAGTAAACTAGCGTGAAGTTCGTCCATTAACGTAATCACTAATTTTGGTGAAACGTTTCCTTGAATACGGTAGAGAACGACTCATCCGAAAATGGTTTCACTCGTTGGGAACAGCTGGCGAAATTCATACGAGTTATAAATTTGTACATTATTTGTTTATAGTTAATTATAGTACGATCTTAAAGTCATTAAAAATCGGGGAAGATGAATACCTAACGAAATAGCATTTTAATGCGAGAAAATCAAATGTCTGTTCAAGTACATCATCAGTTCGTATATTCATCGTGTTTCGTGAAACACACACTTGTGTTTAGTGGGGGTCTAAAAATTTTGTGCAATAAGTTTCTTTTAATGATTTCTCAGCTCTTCCAAGTATCCAAATCCCTGAGATTAATCTAATTCGTGAACGAGCTGCCAAATAACTTGAAGTTTAAAACGCAAATGTGCTACACGTTTTTTGTTTTGAACATGTAGTCTTTCAATCTGAAAACTTTAACCATAGGATCTTAGGCTAATTCAAGGTGGTATATTTTCCTCCATTTCGTTCGAAGTTAAACGTGAGATTTTTAATTTAATTTTTTCATACTCTGTAATTTAGCCAACCTAAAAGTATGACTGTCTCATTGCTCGATCATTTTCACCTTTCCGTTAGATCCGTATTGCGTGTCTGGATTGGTACTGAGCGGTAACATCTCTCAATATTGCGGCTGCAAAGTCCCTAATACCGTTCAAATGCTGATCTCTGGAGTGAAATTGTACGCTGTGTAGTAATTAATGTCGTCTTATTTCCTAATTGAAGGATAGGGTTGACTCGCGACCCGACCACTAAATAAAGCATCAGTGCACCAATTACTTTGTACGCTCATCCGATCTCACGTTGGATTGGTCGCATAACAACAGGAAATATGCAGCCATGTGAAGCGACTACATACCCTTCTGCCGCACCTTAATGAGAAGTGTTTCCTGCTGGAAGTGAGTTTTATCATTCAGGTGCAAAAATAAGACTTTAAGACTAAGTTTATATTATATTTTAATTCCTACCTCTTTCCTTTAAAATTTCATGTTCAAGAAGGAATTTTATTTCTTCGGCTACGAAGAAGGTAGAATTTATCTCGAAACAGAAATATTTCTGCTCCAAGGACTGATAGGGTCTTTTTGGTCCGTAGATCCAACTTGTGGTGCTGGTGCTTTTGCTTTGTGTGCTACATATATTACAATGTATACGTTACTTACCTTGTGTACTACAAGGTATAGGCTAGCTAAAGAATATTCATTTGTTTGAGCGCATAGGTTTTCATGATATGACGCTGTAGCAACCAGTACTTTTCATTTCATTTTAAATGTTTGCCGTAATTAATTTTGCCATGAACAATTTGTACAATGAAGTTTAAATCTTTAGCAGTTAGCTGCGCCTTATGATATTTGTATGATTAATATTTTTTAGAAATACGCTATATTTTCTCATTTTAAATTATCTACAAAGTACTTTACAACGTTTCCGCAGATTTCAATTCCTCAGGGATAAGTATTTTTTGAAGCGTGAACATCGTTTATGTAATTTATGTTATATTTGACGTAAAATTGTTTAAATTTCGACACCATCCGCCGTAGATGTAGAAGAAATCTAAACACTTCTACTTTTCTGAAAAAATATTAGAATGCCGAAAGCAGAAGTTTTTTTAAAAAAATAATTATTTTTTTATTGTCACTTTCAGTAAAATCTTTGATATTTCATTGAAAATTAAGGAGAAGTCAGTAAATTTTTGAACTTGTAAAGCCTACTAACACTGTTCCTAACGCCTCCTTTTAATTACGTTCTAATAACTGTGATTATTTCTCGCCAGGAAATTGTCGCATTTGCTTACTTGTTTTCCAGCTGTTATTGTAAAATTTTTAAAGCGTCGTCGAATGAAATGTTATTTTTTGCTAATTTTTAGTGGCAATGACAGGAAAAACACATCTAGCAATATCCAGTTTTTTTTATCCGTCCGTTAAAAGTGAAGAGTACTCCAAGTATATTTATTCTAATCCCACTGGGTGTAATGTATGCACTCATGAGTTTCTGGCGAGGTCGTCCATTTCCCCCATTTTCCTCTCCGCGTCTGCCTTGTAGTTTCAACTCCCTCCTTCGACCGCCGCAGAGGCTGTTTTGTATTGCGTTCGCTGGATCCTTTGGCAGGCAATGGCTTCAGAAAATCCTCGTGCCAAAGTAAATTAGGGCGGCTTGATTTCGATTGAATTTTCGAATAAATGTTTGCCTTTCCTCGCGTGGGGCTTTGGGTAACGAATTTTCTGCATCGAGTGGAACTTTGAGGCCGCAAACAATTATTGGTTTCTCGACTTTAATTTCGTTTTCGGAGTAAAAGTTTCGCGTCGTGCCCTGGGTTTGAAGTATCCCGGCTGCCTCCCTTTGAACTGTATTCCAACTCTCTGTCCGTAATCACCGAATTCGTCAAGTAATTGAGGAAGTTATGATATCTTTTTTGTGTGATTTTGAAGAGGCAGCGATAGTCTGATTATGGTGCTTTTCCTAGTGCTTCGATGGAGTTAATTTCATTCAGGGTTTGCGAGCGGATTCTCGATGATTACTCCACCCCTCTCTATCTCCCTTAGGATGTTCAGTGCCATAAACGTGCTTTCCAGGATTAGTTTATGGGGAAAAATCTAGGGTTAATCAAGGGTCTATGGGGGTAATGGCACGCCAACCTGGACTAATAACGTTGCGTTTTTAGTCAGTTTATTTGTAAAATCCGTTGGCTTGCGAATTCAGTCTATTTCATTGTTGGAATAGGAATTAAATATTTTTGTGGCTATTTTGAGTTGAGAGAAGAGAGTAGACAAATACGAATAGATTTATCATTGGAATTTATTTTCTAGAATGGTGGAATTTAGCTCAAAACCCGCGGGAAACCTTTTGTGAATTTCGTTAATGTTTAACAAAAACTGTTCCAGCTTTCATTAGTGCTGCATTGATGGCTATCTAGCTCTCTGATTATTTATTACTTCCCATTTTGTATCTGCATTGCTCCAATTTTATCGCGATGGGATTTATGATGTATTTCTTTTTTACATTGAACTACTAATAAATTCAAGTTTTTTATTCTTAATTTAGGGTGTAATGAGCACATCTGAATGGAAATGATTTACGACTTCGTTGATCTTTAGCTTACGATGTTGAACTGGATGGGATTTGCAGAGTGGAATAAGGAGTACAACGGATAAAACGAAAGGCTTGCTACTTCGTGGAATAATATGCTAATTCTCTATTTAGTATATGAGGGGTTTAATGTCAATATATTGCAACCATCTTCAACCAAATCGTATCGTTTCGCTTTTCTCCATCATTCTTGCCTTGGTGTTATAATAATGAATATAATTCCACTCGTTGTTATTACAATTTAGAATTGAATGATTTATAGACTATGTGCAGTCCTTTAGAGGAGCTCCGTTTTGGGGTTACCTATAGTCCTTAAATGCACAGTTTTTAAAAGTGTGATGCTTTGTAACTCAATGACAATGTTTCAAAATTAGTTTATTTTCAAAGGAAATTTCCATTGTTTATGGGAATTTACTTCATTAATTTACTTCAGTAGAAGGACCACACCCCTCATTTTGACGGGTGACCCCTCTACTTTCTTAATCATAATGATAAACATTTCTTTTAGTCATATTTATCCTTTTCACTTTTATTAATGCAGTATGGTACGCATTCTGTTTTAATATAATTTAATTTTTTCACTTGGAAATTTGTTTATACCACCTGTTTACCTTAAATGACCTACGGCCGTCAAAATTATGCGTTAATATTTTCTATTTTTGTTTGTAACGGTACGATTACATTTTTAATGGAAATAAGCAGCATATCTACCATACCGTGTGGCGAGAGGTAGGCCAAGGCAGGGCCAGGAGCCACGTGACCTCGGTTCATTATATTTTTTATTGTAAAAGTATTTGTGAAAAAATATTCAATGGCATTGATCAATAAATTAAAAGGCTGTATTAAAGGTAGTTATCAATTAATTTTAACATAAGCGAAGGAATATTTAAAATAAATAGTTACCGTCAAAATTACCGGTATAGGTCCTTCTATCGCAACATTTTTATGTTAATCCAAAAAGGTAAAAAAAAGATAACTGCTACACCATATTACATATTACTAATATATTGCAAATTCCGTTTTTGATTATCCAGAAAATATTTTCTTTCATGTATAATGAAATATGAAAATGATGCGTCGGTTTTTGCTGAATTGTAACCAATGATGTTACTCATAAAGTTCTGAGAATCATCAGAAGCCCTTCCAAACATTTGCTTTCCACGAAAGCGAATCCCACCAAGAAGTAGCAATTAGTTGGTTGTCTCTTCTGATATGTATCTATGGTTACCACGTTCCTAGTCGGAGGGTTCATGAACTTTCTTCGAAGTTATTCGGTGTTAATTAAGGTAACTTAACCTTCTTAATTTATTTTTCTCTTGTTTACGATTAGAAGTTTTGGATATTAATAGACAACGCTATTATGGCTCTACAACGCGGGCGCCAGAAGAATAATTGCAAGAAGAGAAATTCAATGCCGCGCCCTTGGGCATTGATTGCCAGGAGTAGCGATGAAGCTTTGGCTGAAACAGTATAAAAACTGTAGTAACTTTATTTAGTAGGACGTTTTTAATTGTTCACAATTGTAATATTTTACAGTTATTATTACACCAAATAATAATCCTAGCAAGTGTGATTTCATCTTCTCGTGGAAAGTTAGTCCTAAATTTCGTTAATTTGATTTTTTACATACATTCTGCAATTCCTATGACGTTTATATTGTTTTTTTGTTGCTTATAATCATGCTATTTAAACAAATTGTGCTATTTTTCCTTTCCATATTAGGTTATCTTACTTTTTACAATTACTTTTTTAATATTTTGTTGAAAATATTATGAGTTAATATTAACCTCTGTATTTATATTTGCTCACAAATTTAGCAATCTAAAGATATGATTATTGATCAACCGTTTCCACCAAAGGTTCTCAAAAAAAAAAGAGAGTGGTTAGGATTTACCGCGTAATACCACATACCCTTCTTTCGTATGAAACCACAGGTCCACATGAGATCTATATAGTGTTTTAAGCTAATATTTTAGTGCATTATGAACTATCAGTGGCGGATATATGGTAAGGCTGAATCAGCTATAGCCCTCCTCTTTAGTATCCTATTTGCACTAAATAATAAGTAATAACGAGCGTGATGCGCCCGCTCCCAGCGGGCTTCCCCCGCTCTTTTCATTGCAGGTCCACAGAGGGATAGGCGCGTTTCTAATTTTAAAATGTAGAAAAAAAGGCAGGGTCTTATGCACAAATTTAATTGGAATGTTCATGTACAAATTGAGGTCAGAGGACCTCTTTTAACACAACATTGGAAGTAATTACACTATCCTCTGTTAAACGCACATGATGACTCATACTTACGTATCAACAGGAAACTTGAATGTGGAATCAGCCGCATTTTGATAAAAGTTATTTAAAGAATGCGAGATATTGATGCAAATGAACAAATATATCAGTTTTTGCGACTTTAACGTCAGGAATATTTACCGTTTTTTTATTTATTTTAAAACCAACTTTAGGAAACAATAGCAATATTTAGGAAATAAGATATGCCGTCGCATGTTTTCTGATAAATTCTGTGCATTTTGGTACCTCATTTGTAGAGTTTGGTTGCGTATAAGTTGAGAAAAAGGTATCTATACAGTAGAAATAAAATAGAAGATAGGTAATTTTTTCGGACCACCACTACTGCTGGGAAATTCCGCCACTGCGAACTATCAATGAGTATTTACATGAATAGTGATTCTATTCGATTATATTTTATTTATCTGAATTTGTTATTGGTATACTTTTTAATGGAGTACGTACCATTTTTGGGTGATGGACAGGATTTCGGGGAAATTGTCCACTGTGCGACGGCCCTATTCTACGATGTAATTTGTGCTAGATGGTTTTGAATCATGGCCCCTAGTCATCTTTTGCGTCGCGAAATATTTACGATTTCCTAGAGTGCATTTTACTGCCAAATGCTCGGTAGCGCTTTTAATAGACAAAAGGATATTAATTGAATTTAAAGTTGGTTTAAATAATTCATTTTCTGGCAGGCGCGTTTTTAAGTAAGTATCGTTTAGAAATATAAAAAAAAACAGTCAAAGTGTTTCGGAAATTTCATTTGTAACAAAACTCCACACTTTTTCCAGGTAATTTCCGTTAATATTTAGGCACTTATCATATCGAACAGTAAGGTATTTAATACCGTCGTGATAGAAAATTGCCAGCTGAGTTGACAGCCATTTTTGTGGACCCTTGTTTTGGGGCAAGAAAGGGGTTTTGCTTGTCGATGATTTGCCTCGAGGTGACACAGTAAATGCCGTGACATATTTTGATACGAAAAATCAACTGAGAAAAAATTATTCGCCTTCACCAGGATTCGGACCCAAATTCTCCGATTTCCGGTCGAATGCTTTAGCCAGTTGAGCTAGGTTAGCTTAGGTGACTAAAGAACTCGACCGGAGACCGGGGGTTCAGGGTTCGAATCCTGGTCAAGACGAATGATTGTTTTCTCTGCGGGTTCTTCGCACAATTCGCGCATTACGGGTGAATCTGTAAGATATAACCGTAGCTAGTCCCGGTATGCTCAAATAAATATTATGAGACTTTAACACGTTGTGCCGTGAATTTTCAGTACTTATGACGAGGAATGATGAGAGAAGGAATCGTATCTGAATTATCTGCATGACAATGCCTGCCCGCATGCCGCCAATCGTACTCAAGACCTCATTGCGTCATATCGTTAGAAAAAATTTGATCATACTCCATACAGTACCGTCCCAGCGCCAAGTGAGTAACATGTTTTTTATATCTGAAGAATCATCTAAGATATCAGCTCTATGATGATGATGAAATAAAACTTTTACAGTAGCTGTCAACTCAGGCGCAATTTTCTGTGAAGAAGGTGTACAAAAGCTTGTTATTCCATGTAAAAAGTGCCTTAGTATTAACAGAAATGATGTGAATATGTAATTTAAAGCGCCAGATTTTATGAAAGAACAAAGTTGTTACAAAGTTGTTACAGTACCGTTTTCGTTTATTTTAAAATGATATTTACTTAAAAAAAAACGCGCCTCGGATTTCCTGAATGGACGCTGTCTCTACTTCTACTTGTAATCCTGAATGGTTTTGCGGACCTTAACAGACGCGCCTGTCTCCTAACAAGCGGAGTACGTGAAACTGGCCGAATAGCGGTCCCGTCGGGGGATTTCCTTAGCGTCGGATTTCGAGGTAGCCGTGGCGTAATTTATTCCTCTCGGAGCCGCGGTCCGCTGAAAAGTAAGTAATCGTTTGGTCCTGCAGGTGTGGGCAGGCTTTACGGCGATTCGGAATTAGTAGTTCCTTTTTCCTCGGCGGTGAGTGATTGCTCGTTCCTTTTATGGCGATTAAAGGAGCCTCTAGAGAGAGACACAAGTTAACTATTCCTTGGGGAGTGAAGAGGTGGGGGTAAGACTGGAAAGAGCCGTGCGCTGAGTAACATAAGGGCTGGACTAGTGAGTACGAGCTCGGTGTGGAAAGTTGCCGATTACGCCGAAGACAATTTTTTCGGAATGAGTAGATAGTTTTTTGGAATCAATTCCTTTTCTGTGATATTGTGTGCCTTTACTCGCACTATGTAGGATTTTTTATGAGGCGTAGTTTTTTGAATAATATATTAAATATAACAATTAAGACAAGGTGTCGATCGCTGAACAACCAATGCAATTTTGGTTTTCACAATTATCGTGATTTTCAAACAAACGATGTTTTGCGTTAACAGTAATACTCTGGTTAGTAAGTACAGGTCGTTTAATGAAGTTACTATTTTTAGTCCTTTTTTGGACATTATACAATTAAATAAACTGTTTACAAGTTGTTAACGTAACGGTGGAATTAATTCGAGGTAAAAAATGCATTTGTTCCATACTGAATACCAGAGAGTTGTTATTGAACTGAACGCTTTACGAAGAATTTGTTGTTCCCTCGAATATTCCTTACTTGACCCTGAGGATGGGACTAAAACCTCCAAAACGTTGGCTCGAAAGGCATTTTACTAGCTAATTATGAAACTATATGGAATAAGAGGTCAAAAATAAGTAAAAATATTTATTCATGAAAATATTAGCATTTTTGCACAATTGAAAAAATATAAATTCCAATTCAAGAATGGGTGCATTCCACAATATTTTTAAAAGTTCTTTAAAAAGTTAAATCTTGTAGTAATATAATTTTCGAATAGGCCACTGCTGAGTATTTATGAGGTTCTGGGTTACGTTATCCTGATTAGAGAATAGTTTGGACTATGTAAATGCCTAAATTACAAATTTTTAACCCATATTGAGAGAAATTTTGAAGCCAAAATACAATTGTGTATAGTTGTACCAAATTAACTTTTCCTTACAATGTAATTTCACTAAAAAAATTTACGGTTCAAATTCGTCAATGCATATTTATGGTTTTTGGTGTAACTGGCGAAAACATATTAAACTAGGCAACTTGTCCTCTCTTACGCCGTATATATCACCGGAACTAATACTTTTAATTTCTTTACAATTTCACGATTTTCTCATTTGTAAAATAACTGGGGTGAAATAGAGTTTTGAATATTAATAGGATTATTTTTCGATTTTCCATTTGAAATCATATTGGTGAGCTCTTTTACTACGTCAGAGAGTACCCGCTAATGTGAAAAACCTGAGGTGCCCAGGAAATTAAGGTCTTCTGGAAAATCTCAGGGAATTTGGCGGGTGCCTTAGAGAAATTGTTTTTTTTAAGATTGAAGTATCTTAAAATGTCCTCTAATGAAGCATTTGAAAAAAGCAAAAAATATTATATATATTTTCTGCTATAAAACATCCCATTACTCTAAATCCCTTAATTGGGACCATTTTCTTCCAATAATTATCCATGAAACTAATTTTCTCTTAAAAATGTCGTTTACTTGATATTCTTTATTTTACGCCAATTTCAAGTCTCATAATCTCCTTTTCTCATGTTTTTAGATCACTAAAATTTGTATCTGGGGTATTTTATTGTGCTATATTAATTTTCATTTTGGCCCTCAGGCTTCTCATAGGGAAGAGAATGGAGAACAACAACAACCCGACTTTCATAGCAGCTTTTGCTTTAGAGGAAGCATTTGATAATGTGGAATCGGAGTGATCTAATATGGTCAAAGAATTGTTCATAGTTTCTTTAAAAACCAAGTAGCTGTGATCAAATGTGGACCCAGCTGATCAGAAGCAAGAATAGGAAAGGAGTGAGACAAGGGTGCCCACTGTCCCTTATGATTTTTAATATTTACATCGAGAAAGCCATCTATGACATCAAGGAGGCGGCTTTGGGTGTCAATATCCACGGATAAAAAATTACTATGCTGCGAGTTGCTGTCAATATGCATATGTATGCAGCAGAAGAGAGGAGGATAAGACAATCATTAAGCTAGGGAAGCATTAGCTTGAGGTGAAAGAGTTTTCTTATCTGGGAAGCCGAATTACCAATGGTGGACGAAACAAGAAAAAAAATAGTCAGTAGAATAGCGCAAGCGAAGAGGGCTTTCTACAAAAAGAAGAATCTCCTGCAGCTGAGAATACAAGCATAGAAGTAAGGAAACAATTTTTTATATGCTACATATGGAGCATGTTTCTCTATGGAAGCGAGGCTTGGACGTTGACAGCAGCAGAGAAGTGGAAGCATTCGAAATGTGGTGCTACCGAAGAATGATGAAAATTAAATGGATTCACCTTGTAAGCAATGAGGAAGTGCTAAGAAGAGTGAGAGAAAAGAAAAAGACTTTTGAAAGCCTTAAGCGAAAGACGGGACTACTTGGCTATATTATGAGACATGATGATCTGATGAAAACAATCGTAGAATGACAAGTGGAAGGGAAGATGGGCAAGGGACGACCCCGAATGAGTTAAAAATGTCAGGTTATAAAGGATGTAAAAGAGAAGAAATACGTCTCAATCAATAGGTAAGCGGATAGGAGAGATGAATGGAGAGCTGACTCAAAGCAATCTTAGCATTGTTGACTAATGATGATGATGAAATTAATTTTCATTTCGAGAGCATTTAATGTAGACATTCTTTGGAGGGGATTGAAGAGTGAGTTCGTCATAATATCATTTTCTAAGAGGAGGGTCTTACTATAATGCCTATACTGTCATTATTCTCATATGTTAGTATAGTGGTTGGTTTCTTATATCTCATCTAATTGGGGTGTATTGCAAATTAATAAGTCGTTTCATATGTTACCCAAATAATTATAATGACTTTAAAATACTCCCATTGTCATTAATTTCCAACTCATGAGCAATTGTTACCCGTATTGCTTCTGTTTTGGACTGGACAGAACCCTGGAATACAAAGCGATTACCCTGAAAAATCCGTTGATCTTATGCATTGGTTTTTCATTTGCTGCAGAGTACATGCTACCCTGAAAATTGATTTTACAAAAAAAAAACATAAAATTTCCCCATCATTGTCATTCATTAGTTGCGTGATTGAGAGCAATCTTTCCTGAGTGCTTTCAATTACTTCGGTATCCTTCCGTGGAATTGGTGAGCTAATATAATGTAAGTTAGTTAAAATTTAGCAGCGGTGAGAATGGAGGTAGTAGATTACCGCTAAATGAACGAGCTATGCGTAAGTAGTGTCCTAAAGCTATCTCTTTCCCTCCAACCGGAAGAACCGAACTCTGTATAATGTACGTTTTCAGGTGATATTTTCACCCGCTGGGAAGTGCTCCGCCAACCGCTGGTCGCGGAGGATTTTAGGCCCACTCTTGGGAGATTTATGTTCAGAGTAAAAGGCTATTACGATTAGCGAGAATCTACTGGATTATTCGTACTAATTACCGAGGATTTGTAATACCCTCTGTTATATATATCACACATGCACTAAGCGATATGCATGTCTGGTTTACTTCAAACTATTATGTTAGGAGCAGCTTATATTAAGTTTTTTTGTCGTATAAAATCTCAACCACTGTTTAAAGTAAAAAGTATCAATGTAGCGAATGAAATACTTTTTTCAAGGATTATCATGCTTTTAATGATCATTCAGATGCAAAATTTATTGGAAATATTTAGGGTAGTTTATAGTTTTGATTTGTCTCTTGAGAAGAATTCTAGGGCACATTTATTCCTTGTGAACAGCCGCTTGAGGCATTGCCCCGAAAGTCGTATCGTTTAGGCCATGTGTCGGTCCAACGTTAACTAGAATGAAGGTGTTAATATCGTTACTGCGACTGTGACCACATCAGAAAACGTTGTACTATTATAGTCATGCTCTAACAAGATAATTTCGACAAAGAAAGAATTTAAAAGCAATATCAAAGCATTTTTAAGCTCACAAACAAAACAGCAGCATATGAATCTCGTTTGTTGAAATCTCACAAACAGCAGCATATGAATCTCGTTTGTTGAAATCTCACAAACAGCAGCATATGAATCTCGTTTGTTGAAATCGCTCAAATATTATACAGATTTTCATTAGCTAGATTCAGTCCAGTTTTTTACTCTAGCTTTACTCTGAACGGTTAGTCTTACTCCAAATTGTTTTAGCAATTATGAGGGCTTCTTTTTTGGAAAGTACGAGAAGTATGATTATCTTTTTTGGCCTGGCAAGTCAAAGATTATGAAGGTAAATTACATAAGGATATTTAAAAAATCATTTTTTTGTAGAAGTTTTTCGGTTGGTATTTTCCCCTTGTTTTTGCATCTTAGCGACTTTTAATTGAGAAATACCCTGATTTACTGTAAATTATTTCCATACCTGTGAATTTTGGATTAGCATTGAGCTAGTAGAAGCCTAAGAATGGCTGGAAATGATATAACTTACTCCATAATGGTATGCATTAATGATGAAGAACCACATTTTATACTTAGCTCCATTCAGATACAGCTTAATAATGTACTGCGAAACTCCTGCACAGTACATGTTACAGGTACCAAATATAGGTGAACTTGTGGCTAGAATAAAAGTGTTTGTGGAAAATTGCCAGTGATTTTTAATTAATAATGCGTTTTAATACACCACATTTAGCCTTAATCAATTCTCTATATTCCTTAATGTTACTATAGCCTTAATATTTAACAGCAGCAGATATCATGTTACCACTTATAGAGACGTTGATATTATTTAAGCGCGAGAAGTGAAATTCTGAAACTTTGTGAAAGCACTCTGGTAAAGGCAAATTTGAATTTCAGCCTGATATTTGAGTGGTCGCACTGATTTAGGAAAACAAGTCATCCATTCCAAAGAAGTACCTTACTTTTTGGAGTCTGGGTAATATAATCATTTATTTCTCATCCAACTGTTATTACCTAGAAATAAATGGTAAAGCAAACTTTTGCGTTCAATTCTATTTCGTACTAACAATGAATAATGCTATGCATTTATAAATAAGTCGAGGGGAGGCATTTTAGAGTTGAAGAAAGCAGCTTAACTATGCGAGGTTTGCGTTTATTATTGATGATAGGTATTTGAACTTCAATTCTTTGAATATAATCCTATAAAATATCTCACTCTTAGTGCCTGCGAATATTGACGGTGAGTATTGCCAATAACCTGGCTCCCTAATTAATAAAAGGGAACCAATATACCTCCACTATGGAAAGCCTCTGTATTGCCTTGGCAAGTGAAAATTTATGCCGTATCTCCTGATGAACTAACTAGCATAAGTATCATCGTTAATTTTTTTACAAAACGTTGCGCTTTCGTCCTTGTCGTGGTTTGATAGTTTGGTCCTATATTGATGCCAAAACGGGAGTGATTCAGACGTTTTCCAACAGTTTGGTAGTAGATCATGTTCTGTATTGGGGGGCAATGGCTTTCAATTCACCATGCGGATAACATCTGCTAAATTATGAAATTGGTTTCCCTGAACCGTTCACCCTCTATTCCACGCTTCCAGTTTGCAGTTAAAGCGAGCCTTCTGCCGCAAATTTTCTCCTGCTCGTCAATTTCAACGGCGAACTTTAATTTTGACCCAGTAATAGCAATGAAACGGGGTACTGTGTACAGTCATTGGAATTGGGGTCACTTGTTAACGCCGTACCCAAGGTATTTGTGGGTTTAATTTCGCTTGGAGCACTTTCTAAACTACGCCCTGGTCCGTGTGCTGGAAATACCTACGGCATTATCCCCATAGTTTCGGTCTCGGCGGTGTATGAGGCACCGCACCGCTCCGAGAGGCACGGCCTTTGCCGTGTTTGTATTGGATGTTCGTTATCCGTATCCTTTGAAGTTAAAATCCCATTTCACGAAAGCTACATCTCACAAACGACGAGAAACAATAATGGAATTGTAACGTCGTCTTAGAAAAACACGGCATGCAATGACTGCGAGTTCTATTCGAAAGTCCTTTAGGTTTTTCTCGTAAGCTTCGTTGCTGGTTTTTCAAGTTGATCATTTATCAGATGAGGATGACGTAAAGAGGAGAATATACCATTGAGTTTAAGCGTTGTAGTTTGAGTGGGGAATTCCTCGCAGAAAAAACCTTTTATTTTTTCGCTGGTGTTGTGAAAATTATCGAAATTTAATGCCTTATCAAGTAAACGGAATTCCTGCGTTGAAAGTTCGTTTCCATTTTTCTACCAAGTTGCCATGCGTTGTTATATGTTGTTATAAAATTTTTAATAACATCAATGGTTGGATTATTGAGTGTGATAAATCAAGCACTGACATTTATATTTTCGGTCCCAGGAGTATTTTTTCAGATCTTTAGCTCATGATTGTTCTTTTCTCTAATGATTCCTGAAGATCTTTCGAATTTTTGGTCGGTGGTATTGGTAGAATAGGTGTGTTTAGTAGCTCGTTTTGGTAATTACAAATTTGTTCAGCCATAATACAGTTTGACGGATTTTTTTTTTAGTATCTATAGCCTTTTCGCACCGTTAATATCAGCATAAAATTATTCAATATGTTTTATTCTAATACATAGCACGTTTCCATGCTTCAATTAGTGAACCAAATTAATAAAGTTTCACAGGAATGAATTTCACCTACCTAGGTTGAAATATAGGTCAGTGACTCACATATTGCTATGAAACTTTGTGAAAATCAAGTTATTTTTACTTCTCTATACTTTGTATTATATTAATAAATGGATTCCGTGTATGTCTGGACTGTTTTTATACATTTATTTGCCTTAGAAAGCAAATGTGGAAGTCGTTGTTTTACTCTGCAAACTCAGACACAATGAGATTAAAAATGAGAGAATTCATATTAAAATAGGCCTAGACAAATTTTAAAATTTATATCCCAAGAGCTTGGTATTAAATAATGTATCCGACAATGAATCTGAGTACCCCTAATATTTAACATATAAGTATCGATGTGTAAATACCTAGTATGTGCTTGGTCACCTCAGATAACTCACTATCTTGGCCACAAGTAATGATGTGAGCCCACTGAAATAATTTACGATGTTTGTTACTTATTTTTAGATATATGCTGTATAACGCAGGTTAAATAATTTGTGTATATACCAGCGATATTTTTTAAAGAATTCACGTTATTTTAAGCCGCTAAATAATGTCATTAATAAAATAAACTGATTTGGGCGTTACTTGGTGGAACAAATGGTCTTGATAATGACAGTAGACGTCGAAACTTGTTGACAGCTAATAATAAAAAGTTTGTGGAGCAGTATTGGGTTTTGTTTCACCATATAAATGTCATTAATGATAAACTCTGATGGAAGTGACTTGCCTGCACGTTGTCACACATCTATCTTCTGCAAGAAAAAAATGAAAAAACACTATCGAACTAAAGATGCATATTGTCCGACGGGTATGCTAACATCTGGGAAGATCGAATTTATATTTTAGTTATGTAAATGCGGTTTTTCAATTTATGGAACGGATACTTCATTCCGTCCCTTGTAGATACATGCTCTGAGCTTATAAATGGGAATGGTATGCGGGTGTGGGGGATTTTGGTATCCACGACAGCACCCAACCTTCCCGCCTCGCATTAATCACCGTGCGCGGTGGACGAGTCGAGGCTTTCACTTAAAGCGGTCTCCGTGGAATAAATCTCCTCCTCCTCAAATCCACCCTCCATCTCTTCTTAATCTTCGCCACTTAATCCGGCGCTAATTTTAGAATCCGACCAACTCTTCCTTCCCTGCTAATTGCCCCCCTTCGCACTCAAAGCGGAGAGGGCCAACTTTAGGGTGGTTACCCTTCAGCAAAACCCTCGCAACGATCCGCACTAATCCGCCTCAACTCCACTATCCCCGAGACTTCAGCATCACCTCGCAGTTTTAGTGCTCCCTTCCCTGATGTGTGACCAGTGGTTCAACTCTCTTCCATGGACATAGTTGCGGGCCGTAGCAGGATAAAAATTTCGGAGGGTCTAATATGGAGAAAAGGTACATTGGGGGGGGGGAGGGTTAAGGATAGGGATTCATTTGAAGGGGGATTCACTTCCGGCCCAATATCCCACTCATTTCGGGGTAGGTTTAAACGCCAACCCCTCCTTTCCCTCTCTCGATGACCTTGAGTTCTAGGATAATGTCTTCAGTAGTAGGAGCTCAAATTCAATTAATGCTCAAAAGTTGTATTATAAATGTAATATAAATTCGTTATTAGCAGTCTTGGGCGTATTTTTAAGTGAATATCGTAAAGTCGTGAAGTGTATTGTTGATAAGATGCATCGATGATTTTACATAATGGACTCTATGTGAGGATACCTATACTCCCGGTAGGCTACATTGTCATCTAGATTCAATGTCTCACTCAAATATATAATTGGAGGATAAGATCAGGCTGAGGAACAGTGTCTTAAAATTTGGGTGAATGACGGTATTTTATTGTTATAAACCTTCCTATTCCTAAAGCAAATTCAAGAATTTAGGAATGAAAGCGGAAATTTCAATAGTATTACTAGTAAAGGCAACCCATGGTAACATTTTTATTGATGACATTTTGAATATCACGGAAATCTAAAACAGACGATGAATCAGAAAACGAAAATTTCTATTAAACCATAGCAACGACAAATATTTCTTCTCCTACTTATGGCAATTTTAATTTTTTTAAAATTTTTTGTGAAAAAATTGTAATTGTTAAAATTGTTTCTAAGTACCTGAAGATTCATCAGCGCAAAAAATTGTGAAATTTGTATGTAAATTTCGAGTGTGGAGCCTCTGTAGGAAATTGGACTATGTTAAAAATTATCATATTCCTTTTATTTTCACCCGTGAATTTTATAATAAATCATGCATTAATTGTTTAAGCTTGAATTTTTCGGAGTATTATCGATGTTTTACGTTAAAAAAATTAATGGCAGCACCTTTTATAAATTAAGATAATTTATAATTATATTAACGCGAAAATATTAAAAATATCCATCTGACCCGTTCAGCAGTTTTTTATTTTCCTTCTCTGGTGAAAGTGTAACTTTTAACCTTACGCCTCAATCAAGACTTGAAATTTAATGGGCAAGAGCGATTGGGACGTCAATGTCAGTCTTCAGATATTGAAAGGAAAATGGAACATTAAAGTCTGGCTTTGATTGATATACATGCTATTCTAACGCCGCTGGAAAATTCTCTTTCCTCTTACCTATTTTCTGCTTACCTTAACTGATTTTTCGATGGAGAGTTGATTTCATGTATTTATTTTTCATATCCAGGCTCAGCAGTTCACACTTGGCGGGAGAATAAATTGAAGTGATCATGTTAATTTTACTACTACTCATAATTAACTAACACTCACTAATTATCCCGGAAAATTGCAGTAAGATATGGCGGACCCGCAGCATCCTACTGCGTACACCACCCACTTGCCGCCTGGATTCAGTTAAAACCATTCCGTCTATTTATGTAGTATAGTGTATTCACCCGTAATAATCATCTTCAAATGGATATTTTAAGAGACGTTACATTATTGTGTGAATAAGTTACGAGTATAACAATGGTGATCCACCTTCCTGCAAAGTCTGTAGTAGGTAGATTAAAAATTAGTGAAATAGAGCTATTCATGGAATTGCGGGTAACTTGAAGATGGAAACAAACTCTCGCATTAAGAAGAACTCTCGCCTTCCTTAATTCCGTGTTTTGACAAAAAATGTGGCTGTGAGGAAAAGGTAAGATTGTGATTTATTATTTTTTTAATTTTTTTACGGCAATTTGAAAAAGCTGTCGAATTTTCTCCTGCTGAATCGCACTTTAATTACAAAAATATTGTAGATTACTAGGAAGGAGCTAGGGGTGTGTTCATTATGTCCAAATGTGCGAAAGATGATGCGGTGCCTAATACATATTCCCTTATTCCAACATTTTTTGACGAATTGGTAATGTCTATTCATGAAATTCTGAAAATATTACCGTTAACGAAAATTATAAAATGATTAATTTAGTTCATTATTATATGTAACTGCAGTATATACGCTAAAACTTAAATAAAATTTGCCTAGGAAAAATAACTTTTCATCATCGCTTGTTCGAGCTGATAAAAGTAAGTAATGAACCGTAATCGCCATACTTTTACCCGTACTCAGTAAAAATGAAAATATGCACTTTTTCTGACTCGGTTTATAGTTTCCCATCGCATTTTGCATAAAGTGTTCAACAGAGTAAGTTTATTCTCTGGAAAATTGACGCAGATATGGCTTTGTAGTGGAAAAAATTCTTTTTAAAAGTGTTTGCCAGGATGAATGTGCATTTTGGAAGTTTTCCAATTCGTAAAATGTTACGAATATAGAGTTAAAGGAAAATAAATAATTCACCGTAGCACAAAATGAGATTATATTTCCCAAGAGTGCTGTGGCTCAACACAATGGCGATATTTATGTCCCTATTAAATTTCTGAGAGGCTCACTGAATCGTACTACTATTCCATGCTCTTTTTTGCTAGTGTCCGTGAATATTAATGTATTTCTTTTTCGAAATAAGCGGAATTTTTATTTCTTTGGTCTGCATGGGGGCTATGAGGACTTTTATAAAGGACGCCTCTCTCTGGATCATCATTCATCACTGTGGTGATAATAATTGGCGCTTAATCCTGAATAGCTGTAAGTATTAAATAATAATTATTGGGAAAAAGTTTAATTTTGGACCATAAGGGAATGGCGTATTTGTTTTCACATCTGGAGGAATAGCCGGCGGAATTTTTAGAGGCGAGGTAGGTAAATGATTTTAATGTAGGATTTGATGCTGAAATTTATCACTTTTTGCGCAAAGCATATAGATTATTTGCTCGTCTGTTTTTAGTCCAAGGTCAGTGCAGCGTAGATTATGCAATTCACTCTTTCCCTCATTTGATCCACATAGTTCGCAAAATTCTGTTTGTTTCAGTGATTGAATTTGTCGGATATATTTTATGAATATTATCAAAATTAAAAAATCTATTAAGATAAAAACTTGAACTTATCGCTAACTCTTATACCATTGAATTGAAAAACATGATGATGACTGCCATTTTACATTGGAGCCTTCTTCTTACTGCATTCGGATACTTCTAATTCTGTAAATCCCTCATCAGTTTGGTTCTCTGTGGAAAAAGACATTCTGCATATTACATTGTACTTGATTTGTAGATTGAAATAGCTATTTTAGCTATATTTATAGGTTTCTGTTAAGTTTTAATTCATTTGGTGCACACATTTTTCCTTTTTATTTGCACTTTAATCGATGCAATATTTTCAAGTCCTGTAGCCAGTTACTTCTTGTCAGATCGTGAAACCTGATAGGAGTAAGCCTGCCATGGTAGTAAATATCCCATCAGTAATTTCTTTCCTCCCTTATTGAAAGCGTGTATATAGTATAAAACGTTAGATGATTTTTGAACGGATGGGTGTTCTCTCATTGTTTCGTTTAATTCTTGTGATGTGAATTTATTGACACTCAGAATTAGAAAATGATGGTATTGGTTAAGTATAGTTGCCTTATATGAATTCCTTGAACGGTGAATATAATCATTCTTGATTTCAAAATACGAACCTTTCCTCAACCGATGATTTATTCCTCTATCAGGCGTGTGTGGGTTTTTTTTGTTTTAAAAAACGATGAAACACACCGCGAAATTCATTTGATTCCAGCATAAGTTCAATGTTGATCTTCATATTGCCGATTTGATAAACAAACTATAACTGACACGTCAAGTAATCCAGTTTGGCGACTACTTTTTAAATACCTGTTGAATTAAATGATTTTTTCATTAAAAAGTAAGCCAATTTTTTCCTCATATCTTCATGTTTTCGGTGACTTGGTACTCTTTTCCAGTAATTCATTCACACATTTTTTATTCTTCGCAGTGTTCATTTTTAATACAACCCAATTTCGTGTGCTCAATCTAAACGTAAATGGATTTGAGCATTTTTATTGGTTTTTGACTTAATGAGTTTTTTATTTTCCAAGAAGATAACACTTTATACAAAAATGTGGTAGATTAATGTCGCTGTAAACGTGTTACCAAGCACAGAAAATACCAGGTATGGGGGATGAAGAGTGCTCACTCGACTTGGAATTAATTAGTAATTTTGAGGAAGAAGTAATAATGTGACCTATTAATTTTTATATTACAAATATTATTTTTTTCTGATTATGGCCAATAGTGTTCATAACTGCATGTGAAAACTTCACACATTCAATGAAAAATATTCGAAGTGTATTGATAGCTCTTAATTTTAACTTCTATCAGGATTCTGAGCTTTGCAGATACTACGGCAGCTACTTTTGGATCCACGATTAATGTCTTTCTTTGAAAGTTCAACTCAGTAAATCATTAAGTTAGCAAACCTTAGTGTAGGTATCAATATATAACATGGATTATTCGCTCCAGTGGAGGAGTATAATTCAATCGACAGAAACTCTTGCTTGGGACCGATTGCAAGTACTGTACGCCTGAAGTGTGCTCGACAGGATTGCTACGCTCAATTTATTGCGATAAAGTTAATTTTTTACTCCGATGGGCTCCTTCTTATGCGAGGTGGACTTGTGATGCTTGCTCAACTCAGTTTATGCATTACATTATCGGAGAATCAGCTGCGGACTTTTGAACACCTTGGCATCCGGATATAATTTTCAGTAATAGCATCAAGTTTGTAATTTCTGTGATCCATGTTTTTTATCTCCTAATCACAATGCTGTAATCCGAATGCTCACTTGACTGCTTTGGCCAAGAGAGTGAAATTAATGTCGAACTGGTTGGCTCACTCAAGCTTTTTTTTCGAGTGGGCAGAGATAGGATTTTTATTTCATGTGACCAAAGTTGCCTTCGAAGTTTCAAGGTAGTTGTTCCCCCCTCAGTTACGTGGACTGTTCCGAAACTGGGTTAATGGAACTATCTCCCCGGCCGGCTCGGCCCGGCGTCCAGTTTTAAAAACTGTGCGGTCACAGTGGGCTGTGAAAGGGGATTTCACGCCGCTGAACTTTTTTCGCGTTAATCACTTGCCGGGGCTGCGCGCTGGCCGTGCGTTACGGATCGCAGTTTTCGGACGAACACCTGGGGAAATTAATTTTTCCTCCTCCTCCCTTAACGATGCCGTTTCCTGCATGATGAAGGCGCCTCTCCGGTGCAGTGTGATTTTCAGCTGTTTGGTGGGGATAAAATGTACTCGCGGAACAAAATCCCACGGTTTATGTAAGCACTCTGCTGAAGTGTCCTGCGCTCAATCTCTTCCTGCCTCTTGAAATATTTTAATGGACTTTTTATTCCCTGATTCGCTCACAATTATTCTCGTTAAAGATACCCGAGTCCAGTAAAAGCGTTCAGCGGACAATATTTCCTCGCGTTTAAGTGGGACTCTTTTAAAAATGCCTGGCATCCTAGTTTTATTTAGGACACGGCCTCCGGGTTATGTCCTAAATAATTTTTCCTTCTCTCGCGATAACGTTACCGTATGATAAACTTGGCAATTATAAGCTAAATTTAGTGTTATGGCCTATTTATTTCAATCCCTTCCATCACTCGGGATAACTTATATGAATTATAAACATAGAAATTTTAAGCAAACAATACCATGGCCTATTTATTTCTAGACATCAGACTATTTTTCCTAATTTTTCATAGTTTTGCGTTTATTTATTAACTAACACATTATGTGATACAGGGTTCTTCAAAAGGCGAATTGTTAGTAATGGAAAAATTTAAAATAGGCTCCATTTGCTACTCTACTAATGAGTATAATCAAGCCGCTGCATTTCAAGAAGGAAAATACTGTCGGCCGTGCCTACAAATGAGATCATGATCATTTTCAGGTCAAACTGTGATACAGAGGCTAAATTTATTTGCTTGTTTACTAAATGGAAATGCTAGTGATTTTCAAATGGCATCCAATGGAATGAGAACTAGTGAAATTGCCGTTGTTGATATATATAAACGCCTGAAGAGATTTTTCTCTGACGCCCATCTAATTTGAACTGGTTATACGTTTATTTTGGCGGGGTATCGAGGGAGCTTTGAAATTTCACTGCTAATTTCAAACTGGAGGCAGGAAATGAAGGAAATTTGTGTGTCTCTCTCTTTGTGATTGGATGCAATGCAGTTTTATCGCCTCGAATTATCCCTCTTTCCCTAGATTGACCTGAGGGAGACAAATAATGATATGGCATCTTTGGAAGGTTAGCTACCTTTCAGTTGCATTAATTAACTCACCCGATATTATTTTCCAGCAGTATCGGGGCTGGTAGAGAGTTTTTGTTTAACTTTAAGGATTCTGTGCGGCGCGCTATATCTCCAACAGGCATATATATTTATTTTGTGACTACAGACAACATTCTATATGTTTGCGTTCACGAAGGAGCATTAACTTCCCTTACCCGTCTATATATGAAATTTCTGTTTGTAAAGAATGAGAACAGTAGTACAAGCAGTTATGAGGTATGCCATTGTTCTCAATACAATTAGACCACATTTTGGAGCAGAAATATTCACATTTCCTGAAATGCTCAATAAATATATATTTCTGTTTGACAAACATGCATTATATTAAGAATTAAAGAATATAAGAAATTAAAGAATGAAATAATTATAAATGCTTTTGAATGCACAATGTAGATATAGAATTTATATTTCCAATATCGGGATATTAAATTCATGCAGTTATTTGCGGTTTCGTTGAATTAATGCTGATGAAAAGTAATTGGGTTATCAAGGAAATCTCAAATTTTTAAATTAACTGGAATCTGAACCTTAATTAACTTCGCAATCCGAATTACCCATTCAATTGTCGAAATGAAAATACGAAATCATACTCAACGCATATCTAGTTAGAAGGTATCAAAGCAGGGAGATACTATTCAGGGTTCGTCATTTTCCCGGTAGTGCGTTTATTTCCCGGTAGAGGTCACGAGATGACGTTTTCGAGGAAGGCTTGCCGTCACATCAGAACCATCCGTATTTGATATCACATGGCCATGTTCAGAGAGACTCGTACGAATGACGGGGGTAGCTGATCAAGCGGCCTCGTGGAGCCATCCACCGTGCTTTACATGCCCAGACCTACAAAGGTAGGCATCGTCTTTTAACTTTTTTGTTTATTTCACATACATATAAGTAAATAATACACTAAAACTTATGTATACTCTTTTGAGGAAATAAGTATGGGTGAGCAGTAGGAATATATTCCGACCTCACTGCATAAAAAAACAAAATTATTGAACCGAGGTTGCCTGTTAAGGTTTTCAATATGCATGTTCGAGCACTCCGGTTCCACCGATGTGTTTTTGTTCCTCTGTTTACTCGCTGATTTTTATCTTCGGTTTTATTCGACCCGGAGAAATGTCAGTTCAGTGCCGACGAGCGCTCTTGAGCATATCTCAATACACTGGGAGAAGACTAGGAATCTTCTTTTTAAAACAATAACCAAGAATAGAAGACTAGGAATCCTTTTTTCACAACAATAACGTAGACCTTGATAATATCTGCACTTGTCCAATACTGGATCAGGTACAAAAATATACTTACCTTGGTGTCATAATTGATGATCATTTCAAATCTCCCCTCCACATTGAAAAGTTAATAAAAAAATACGAATTGTAGCTTATCAAATATTTAAGTTAAAAGACATAGTACCTGTTAGCATAAAATTAATGATTTATTTTGCAAAAGTGGAGAGTATATTAAAATATGGGATCACTGTCTGGGGAATGGCATCAAATACTCTGTTAAACACAATTGTAAATAACCAAAAGAGAATATTGAAGTTAATTGTTACAGATGATTTGAACTATTTTTGTAATTCTAACCTAAAATCACTGTGTGCTAAATATAATATATTAACTGTGAATAAAATGCTGAATTGGCTCATTATTATAGAGAATTTTTTCAAAAATGAGCACAAAATTAAATGTAATAATACACATTCTATGTACAAACGCAACAGTCCTTTGTTGAAAACTTATCTTTATAATAACATGTACGGTAAAAGGTTGCTGAAGTATGCTGTACCTTATGCCTTTAATTGTATGCCAAATGCTTTATGTAATCTCAAATCTTTGGCCGACATTAAAAGAAAAGTGAAAGATTGGTTAACCCATTTAAGCCCACAATTCTGGACTCGATAATACCTCCAAATGCCCACAATTCCAAAAATGTTTTTTTAGTGTTTTGGATGTTAAATTTGCATTAAAATGTCACACAAGTGGCAAATAAACAAACAACATTTACAATTTTAACCGTTAAAATTGTTTATCTGGTGAGGTCGAAAACGACCACTTGGGATAATGGGACATAAATTTACTCATTGTCAGCTCCCACTGATCCCTAATCTTTTTCTTTAGCTCACAAATAACATAACTCATTTTTAAATTAAATTTTCAAGCCTCTGACTTTATTTATTTCAAACAATGTTTAAATATTAACAGGCATTCATAATAATCATTTAAGTGTGGAATGGAATGAAGCATTTATCATGTAAGGGGACATTACACGTTTCACATGCAGTCACAGTTTTGTTTTTACAATGAACACAGTTTCTTCTTGGTTGAGCAGTTACCACTAAATGCCTCCCCAACTCTTTCTGACATTGACTTACTCTATTTTTTTTAAATGGACCACTGACCTTTCGTTTTGTACCATGGGTTTTGCAGAGTGAATCCACAGCCTGACGTAAAAACTCTAGCTTATCCCATCTACACCCATACGATTTACTAAGAAGCCATGCATTGTTCACGCAAACATCAATGGTCCAGAACAAAATAGGCATGTACCATTTTTTACCGCGCATTCCTATCTGATAATTGGAAATATGGTTATCCATTTGATCCACTCCACCCATATATCTGTTGTACATTTTCATTATATTTGGCTCAGGAATCTCAATTTTTCGTTTCTCCTTCAAGGAATACCGCGTTGCTTTCGATAAAGGCTCTACACCAAATTGGTTTGACATAAGTAAAACTGCATTATTATCTTTCCATTCCACCGCGATAATATTTCTTCCTTTTTCAACGCGTTTGTCAATTGTTCCTCTTTCCATTTTTTTCATGTCCTTCTTTGACGTGATGGTGCATTTTTCCGTTCGATTTTCACGTACAGTACCAGTAGCACCTAATCCTCTTTCTGAGAGTTGTGAAATTACTTTAGAGCTGGTAAAAAAATTGTCAAAGAACAAGGAAAATTTAAATCCGGGGTATGAACTCTCCAATAAATCTACAAAACTGAAAATAACGGACCCTCCCAAGCCAAATTCTTTCTTGTTCTCACCATTTGAAGTATTTTGGGGCAGTGGAATAAATATCTTTATTCTTTATTATTTATTATCTTTTCCCTGATATAACATAAATTGAAGACAATACCCTGATTTCAAAGCCAATGACCATGCTTTATAACCAAAACTTAGCGGCTTTCCCTTCAAAAACTGTTTGCAGGAATGCTTTCCAAAGTACCTGATCATAGATTCATCAATTGATGCAAAACTCTCTAATGGAGCAAATCGTATGAAAAGTTCAATGACTTTACTTACAAGTGGTCTAACCTTAGCAAACTTATCATTGGCGTCCAAATTCAAATTATCACAAGCGTGAAAATGGCGAAATAGTTCATCGAATTGATTCCGTCTCATGGTGTTTTTCACTAGCGCATTTTCGGTGTTGGCTCTATTTTCCCAATACATTCTTCGGCGAGGGCATGAATTATAACCCGATAGAATTAAAATCCCTATGAACGCGTACATATCATCATGATTCACAAGGAGGGAACTGTTTTTCTGGGAAGAATACATTGAAGTGTGTTTCACCAAACCTTCGACAATTTCTTCATTGAGAAATAGTTTCAGGAAGTCAATTGCCTCGGTGTGTTCCGAGATCGTGAGAGGAGGGAGAAAACATTTTTCTTCAGGCACTGGTATAGATTCCACATCACTAATATCTCCGTGGACCCATTCACATACTTTAAGCTTCTTAAAGCACTTGCACTTTCGTCATGTGGTATGTCATCACTCCTATCCTCACGGTCACTGAAACGCACTTCCGCCGGAGCCGTTAACTGGTTACGATTCAATCTATTGGGGTCAAAATCGTCCTCATCTCCAGAATCTTCATCAGTTTCATCACATGTTTGGATAGGAGGCAATATATAAATTGAATCAGGAATATCATCCTCACTCAAGCGCTCACACTCCTCTATTATTTCTGCGGTGGTGAGGCATTTCCCTCTAAACAGAACAGAAAACACGTAGGTACATAGCTGTAGGTGTATGAACATAGGAACATAAAACTAATAGGTTGTACGAAAATAAAAATATTCAATTAAGCATTTACAGAATTTTAATCTTTCAGAGTGGCAGGCAGTCTTAAACCCATAGGCAAAAACATCGGGACAACGAATCCTTCATCTCACGATTCGCTACGGAAAATAAGCAAGCAGAGCATGCATTATCCCAAGTGGTCGAAAACGACCACTCATAGATAAATAGGCTCTAGGCTCAATAGGACTCTAGATAAACATGTAATTCGCTGGTATACAATAAAACAGGCTATCTATTTTATGAAATACATGTTTTTTTAGTGCTTAAATAAAAAATGGAAAACTTACCGAGACATTTTCCTGACATGCCAATGTAGAATAGACTTCCCGAAGTTCACGAGGCCGATCTCTCTACCACACTGACTAAATTGCGAGATCTCAACCCCACATAGTTCCGAGAAGTCAAATGTTACATTTAAGTTACATTGTAGGTACATCGGTGGATTGCCGGCGCGTAGAACAAAAAAATCCCCCAAGGTCGTTTTCGACCACTTGGGATAAAATGATACACTGGTCGTTTTCGACCGCTTGGGCTTAAATGGGTTAATAAGTGATATTGTAAACTTGTAATTTCTAATTTTGAATCTGAAATGCTATGCTCTCAATGTGCCACATGTTGTATTGAATAACTGGAACCTTCTGGCAAGCTATATGGCTTAGAAGGACCAAGTTTGTACATGCAAATAAAGGCAATTAATTATATGATAAAAAAACGAAATACAATTCGCTCATATACTGCACTGGTATTGATTCAGATGTCAAATACATACAGAGGCACTAAGGTCCTATGCATGGCCGGTTTACGAGTGCTAACATTTTACCTTTGAAGCCATTCTGTCTTTGAGCTAAAATAGGGACAGAATGATATGCATGCTCTTCGCCGTCTTGAACATTGTATGGCTGACAAATAAGCAACTCACAAAATAAAATGCGTGGTACGAGATTGAGGTGCCGGGGAAATTAGCATCTGCACATAATTTTTGTATCATTCTTGGATCTCCTGGTTAATTTATAATACTACCTCAATTACGTATTATAGTGTGACATCATGTGATAACATATTAGGCTATTAGGCTAATTAGGCTGGTAGCCACTGGAGACTTGGAGGCTGCGCGCTAGGCTTAGATTGCTTGAACAATTGAGAATGGATATCTAAGAGCAACACGGAGAACATTATATTAGAGCCCCACTATGTTCCCACGTCCGACAGAAGTGATAAATTAAGAGAGATGCTTTGCCAAACGGATAGATATGGGAATTGTTTTCCCCCGAAACATAAACGACTTAAATAAACGCTAGTCGTAATTTCGTTAGAGCATTTCCTTTTTATGTGTAAATGGCTGGTGTCCCAGCACCCCCTGCCACACTCCTTTTAGGCGGCTTTCAGGGTAGCATGTAGATGTAGACGTAATAGTATATGATAAAAAATGATCGTTATGTAATATTAAACCTATAAAAGGAAACTTTTAAAAACATTAGCGTTAATGATGTCGTATCCTCCCATGTGTAGCAAAATAATTCTATGGTAGCCCTACAGCCTAAATATAATAGTTCAAGAGTGGAGCGGGAAAAAATCTTAAAAAAAGGGTAAAAGTTGGCAAAACTACCCCATCTGCGCTAAACGTTATGTGTTAAAATTTCGCACTTCTTATTCTTATTGGACGCGTTGAGACCTCAATCTGTGTCAATGGAAACATGCGATCAACGAAGTAGTATTATCTACTTTTAAAGATATGGTAAAGAATTTGATGTCCCACCGATCTCTTCGTATTCCTGCTATTTAAATTTTCAAAATAGCTTTCTCTGCCGTCGCATGGCGTCAATGTATAAATCTCTTGACATTAAGTTCGTTAATCAGCGTTAGTAGAGTGAGTTATCCCCCACCTCGTTCACACTGCACAGTATTCGCTTTAGTGATCATGTCGCCGGTTCGTATTTTGATTCACGGGGTTGGCGTCATAGGCGGGAAGGAGTCAAATATTCATGATAGTGGGTCAGCAGCAGCTCCAGCTCCCCAGTGACCTTCCTCGTCCGTCCGTGTTTCAATAGTAGCTCCGCTGCGTGGTTTTCAGGTGTTTATGTCCGGCGAGACATCGCCCGGATTTGAGCCCGTCATCTCTCCTTTCATTTTTGCCTTTTCCATATTTCACTCGTATCCAAGTGGTGAAATAGGACAAATTGTGTGGTTGCTGGAGAAAAAAAATAAATTTTGCAATAGCCTTGTACTCTGATACCACATCGTCTCGATAACCGGCAACAGATTCGCAACGGCGCGGCAGCTGGAATAATACAGCTGAAATTTAAAGTAAATAGTGACGAATTTATATCCCTCCAGTATAAAATGTTAAGTGAATACGCACCACTTTTTAGACTTTGAACATGAAGTATTTTATCTTTAAAATTTAAAAGCGGGACCTTTAGCCAAGGCTGGATGATTTGTTTTCATCTTTTTAGCTCGGTTAAAACTGTGAGTTTTTAAATGAATGGTTTAATTTATTGTATTATTTATAACTATTACTATCTCTTCGACTATTTTATCTTATTTAATAGTTTCCATCTTTCCATTTACCATCTTCCTTGATTATTTAAAATAATGAGAGCTTTCTTTTAAAAAATTTAACTATTGTTCTATTGATTTACTCTCGGCAACGGGCCAACCCTACTGAAGAAATGACGAGATACTTAGCGGCAAATGGTATTTTAAAGTGTTTCAAATAAGATAAACAACAAATTTCTTGATATCATTGATGCTTCTTCCCTTCAGAAAAAGGGATGATACCACCGTTCTCTATTGAAAGTATATTGTGTTTTCTCTATAATTTTGGTAATGATACCATTATAATATTTGGCCTCCATTGATTTCAATAATGCTTTGGGAATTATTTTTACCTGATGCCAAATTCATATTGATATTATCATATCATTTTTAGGATGTCATTAAGTTCCTCTGATGTATTTGTGATTATATTTACTCACTTTTAATTGTGATTGAGATGATTTTCAATTCCACAGGGAACATAAGTTGAATACCTTTAGTATGCGTTTAGAGAAAATTTCAGCTGGGAAATATTAGTATTTTTTTTCGTCATCAATTTTATTTAGTGTCAGTGCATTCATCAGTCTTACGTACGTAGATATCGCGGTAGTCTTCCGTGATTTTTTCATCCTTATGTTATTTCCTTTCTTCAGAATGAGAAGGAATCAGTGAAAGAAAACTGTGGTAGGACAATGCATTGTTCTGAAATATATCTACCTTATGTGATTGGTATAAGCATTAAATCCTCATAATTTATCTTAAATAATGGGAATTATTAATAAGCTTGACTGGATTAATGGGAAAAAATTTCTCCTGCCCCGTGTGGGTAAATGTCGCGACTGTGTCTGAGGAGGATGTTTTCACAGCAGCTACCATTTTCCTGTTCTTCAGAATGGAAGAAACGGTGAGGATGAAGTGTAGCAAGTACCGTTTGCAGTTTCTATGGTTACTGTTTGAGGCTAAATTTTCATCGCACGCCCTCTAGAATCCTTTATTTATTATTCCGATACAACTCCTTGGTGTATGGTGGGTTTTATATTTTTATGCCATTTTCCTCGAGTTATCCCTGCTATTTGTACTTTATCATGCTTTTCATGTTATTCATCGTGTCTTACGTAGCCCCTGACGTAATTTTGGTGTTCTAAGGTTCACTTCAATACTTCAACTCATAAATACATTTAAAATGTTAATTGTTGCCATCAAATCCCCAACTCAAAAAAAAAACATATTCTTCTTCGGAAACTAGCTTTGCAGGACGCCTTTTGATGTGGGCAAAATTTAAAAAAATGCAACAATGTTTTATTTCACGGTAAAGGGATTCCCAAGTCTTGGGTACGTTGCCGTGAAATTATAAAGATAATATTCCTTGTGATGTTTTCCTATGCTTCAGAATGAGAGAGAATCGGTGGGACCGAAGTGTAGGAGAAGGGATGGAAAACAATTTCATGTTAGCAGCCGTGGAAGCAGTCTTCCACACCTGCAAGACGCGCGTTCACGTTGAAAATGGTGCTTTCAGGAATTAATATGCATGCCAAGAGGATAGTGCAGCCTAGCAACGCACCAGGGCGCTGGAGCTTGTCGCTGAATTCGCCGTCGCGTTCTATTGGATAATAGAAAACGAGAAATACTGAACGGGAGACAAGTATTTGGAAGGCGATGCGGTCTTGGTGGCTCCCTCCTACAGTTTTCTTTCAAGTGTTGGCCCATCCAAAGGAATAAAATATCTTTGGGAAGGTATAGGAAATATTGACTCTTCATAAGGGCATACGTTATAAGGCTTATGGAATTTTCATCACCAACGTATGCAATAAAGAGAAGGAATCCAATCCATTACCTATCGCTGGCATTTTTATCGGAAATATTAAATAAGAAAACGACTGCTTTTTCCCAAGAGATATGAAATTGTAAGGCATGCCGTTTGCCCTGAGATTATTATTAATATTGTCTAGGTGAAGAGGTATGTCATTTGAAATTATTCCTGGTTTAAATTTTGGAGCTTTTTTTTACCTTCTCTCCTTGATTGTGGTCGTACATTCATTACTATTTTACTTCATGCTAGTTTTCAAAAATTTATTATTTAATGCCCATTCTCGCAACTTTAACTTAAAAGAAACATACGCAATTAATGCAATTTTCGTTTACTGTAGAATGCTGCAATTATTAATTTTCGTATTTAGGTACTTGAAAGTTCCAAAAACGAGTAAGCAAGGTATTGCGTGATCTATATGATTTTTTTCTGAGGTTTGTTTTCAAGTGAAATTACTTGAAGAACTGGTCCGTACTTGCAACTTTCAAAAACAAATTGTCCACCCTGTATGGTGGCGTAATCTTTAGAATTCGTTTATCATTTTTTACCGTACTCGTAGTAATGTCAGTAGGGTGTGTCCGTTGTATGCCTGTCAGCTTGGCGTATGTGCAATCCGTGGCTCATCTACTGTGCCATGGCCTTTGCCTCTACAAACCACCCCTCTCGACTCTCCATCCGCCATATCACCTCAAAATTGACATCTGGCACTCATACGAATTTCTGTCAATACCGCACTCGCGGTCTGTCGATCAGCGCTCATTTGATTACCACTTAGGACTGTTTGGTTTTGGAAATCCTTTTTACTTTTTTTATACTTTTGAATAAAAAAGTTTCATTATTCGGTGCCAACCTCGAGACTACTGATCTGGGTTTTTGCCTTATTAACAGTTTTTCTCTAATGAACCGTTTTTTCCTACTGAATCCTTTTTTTTTGCTGAACCTTTCTATTAAATACAGAGTATAATTACCTCTACAAGAATCTTTCCACAGAACGTGGAAAAAGCAAACTACTGGCCACCGAGAAAAGTCTTTGAATAGTTATGAATGAAATAGAATTTCGATGCTTATTTCTGTTGCTGTAACGTTTGATAGTTAAATATTGTTGATGTTTAATGAGTATTGATAATAAAAGTTGTTAGGGGTTTGTTGAAGAAGGACAGGGAATTGTTGAGGAGGAAAGGATAGGGTTGCTTGAGGGTTGGGGACAAAAAGAAAACTATCTTTTAAAAAAATAGGTTTTTAGTTGTCTGACTTTACAATGTGAATGTTCAGAACCTTTCTAGAAAAAACAGGTGCGGTGGTTGAAAACCTATTGGAGGAAAGCCGGTTCACCGGTTCTAACCGGGTGGTGCATCGATCTTGTCGCAAATTTGAACCAGTCTCCCTCTTCTGAAGAACTGCTGAACTGGTGCATCGGAAAACTGCCCAGCCATCGGCGTACTACTTGAAGATGGGACGCAACAAAGTACTCATAGCGACAACGGACGGTGGAGACAGCGTCAGAAGCGAGTTTAGTAGGTCTGTTCATTCAGGGAGACGGATGAGGGCGGCTATGGAAGTCATTTTCCACGTCAACGAATATTCCGGTAGGGCGTTCTTCAGACGGTGGCCACTAAATGTGTCGTCAATTACCATGCAGTGTAATGCCTTTGCAAATGCCACCACTTGCGACGCTGATAGACAGAGCGATCCGATTTTTATGGAGAACTCAGGTATAATTAGGACTATTAGTTGGAAATTATGCTCTGGCATAATATATATAATAAAAAAAAACTTCCATCGCTATTACTCGAGATTTTAAACACCGAATGGAAAATGCATGTTGATAATGAATGAACCGCACTATTGATAATAAATGAATCACACTGCTCTCTTCGTCGTTTTTCGGGGATTATTGAAAACCGATCAAAATTTTCCCAACAATGGAAACTTAAATTAAGCTTCACGTTGAAACACTTGAGTTGCGGGTTGTAAGTTACTTACGTTCGTTATAACTTATACATGTCTAATTTGTTTCATAATATGCTTTATATTGTGTTCCTTGCATTTAAAAACATAATTCTAGAAGGAATATCACTGTCGGTTGACTCAGGAACTGTCTTTAACCTTTTAAATGTTCGTGGGCAAAAAAAATTCATTTGATAAAGTAGCCAAAATGGCGTCAATTTTAGCCAAAGGAGCAAGGAGTCTAGTGCGTCCACGTGGAGACCCTACAGCAAAGTTGCGGTGCATTAGTACGAAATGTGTGTTCCAAGGTGTGTTAAGTAAATAACGGAAATAACTTTAAAAAAAAATAATTGATGTATTCTTCTACATTAATTTGGCCGCCTTAAAAATAGTCCCCATTGGATATTAGTTAGATAAGATGTTCAATGCCGTTCTTTCACGTTTTCATCGGTTGTAGAAGTGCTGGGGCGTTCGTTATCTTCAAAGTTTTCCCGGTCATCTTTGAAACGCTGATACCGTTCGTACATTCCTGTTTTACTCATCGCAGACTCGCCATATGCCTTTGTTAACAATCCACACACTTTTTAACTCTTTATTTGCCGATAACTCTTTGATTTGCCATCACTATTTGGTCCATGTCTTTTAATAAACAAAAATCGCCGAGCTGCCAGTTAGAGGTCTAGCTTTATCGGTTGCCACAGACAATAAAAATTAGAAAGATGAAAATTTAATCAATCTTGGGCCACCAGGAGCATGTATACCAACATATTAAAAATGCTTTTGACGATCGAACTTTCCAAACCTGCGAAATTTAAACATTAGTGTTGTATTCTGAGCACTCGTCGTACTTCCTGAATACGCCTCCCATTTGTATCGTACACCCCTCTATCTCCAATACATCGTCAACGGTCGTAGCTGCAACACGACCGCCGCACAACCCTCTCGTCTGCTCTTCACCGCGTCTCGCATTCTCCTTCAATATACGCATATTCCTCTTCTCCTCTTTCTGAAAAAGCACTCAAACCCTTTTCTCGACTCACCACTTTATACCTTTTGATCGAAAATGGTTGGATGGCGGTTTCTCAAGTTACAAACCGCACGAGGTTTGGAAAAGAAGTGTCTTCTTGCTGCTAACTTTGCAGTAGTCTTGGGAGTGAAGACAGTGAGTAGTGTGCACATTATAATGCTGCGTTTTTCGCCCTTTCATGCTTTGAAAATCGTAATAATAGGGGAAATGTACCCGCCCATGTCAACGCGTATGACTTTATAGACGAACGAAGCATATTGGGGTTTCGCCGAGTAATCTGCAATCAGATCCTGGAAAATACAAAAGCGAGTTAGTACCAGGCATAGAAAGTCCGATTATTGCTAGAACGTGCACCGCGGAAGGTAACAGCAATTAAAAAGGATATGGATACAGTAGCAAAGTTTTCAATAGCCGAATATAAGTATGAGTAATTAAATATTGTAGCTCTCTATGTAAGAAAAGAACCATGAAAGGTGATCTTTACCTATACTTAGTGTATTTATCAAAATAAAATATTTAACGCAATTAAATTATTACGGAGGCTTCCGCGGTGAGTTGATTGGTGATGGTTTCCCGAAACTGTCGTCCGCAAAAACATGAATCAACGCGGTGTAAACCCGGAAAACCATCACCATTTAACGCAATTATTATGCAGCTGTATCATTATACTGAGTAAGGGAATAGCGATTTTTTTAATTTGTCACTCACTAGCTCCACTACAATCATGACTTCGTACCTTGGCGACATTAAAACAAATAATATTTTGGTTCAAATTAGGTACCACATATTTACGTAGTGATTTACACACACAAACATTAATATGAATTTTAAGGCCAATATATAAATTACATCTAATGCCACTACTATGACGTGTATGACCCATACAAGCTGAGGAGAAATGAGAAAGCTAAACATTAAAATGGTATGTTCTATAAAAAAAATCGCTATGTACATTTCATAACTAACATAAAAACAATCACAGTTTTTTTCTGAGCAAGTTTCATAGTATTGCAAGTACGAAGTAATTTTGTGAGCAGTCACGCGCTTGCGTGAAATTATAAATCCTAGGGTGAAATTTGCCTTGGGAAAATTATTTGGCTTATTCGGGATTGAAATCCAGGTTTTCAGATTGCCAGTCTGGTGTGTTATCACTATCGAGCCATGCCATTATGAGGCCAGTCTCAGTTTTGAGGAGCAGGCATGAAAGAACGCTATGTGCAATTTTTATGAGGAGCATTGGCATAAATAGCTAGGCCAATCCATAAAACTATATCTTCTTATGCTTAAGATGTACAGCTTGACAGGGTAGTAGTTTTACGCATCCCCTTTTACCTCTCCCTTAACGTTAATTCACAAGTTATTTTGTGAATAATTTTCAATTTTTAAAAGCAGACAGGATGCAGTTCGATAATTTCCAATCAAAGACAATTGCATGACATTCAAAGCCAACGCCAAATATCCTTTATTCTGGAACCTAGTAATTAGCTAACTTAATTATTATGTAATGCATACGTAATTAAGATGCACAATGAAGAAATATATTGAAATTGCATTGAATTGAATGAATCAGGCGAAATTTGTTATCTCTTGCGTGTCATTCAAACTGAGTGAAAGTGAAACATTTTTTTATACTACGCTGTTTTCCATTCCGCCTTACTTCACTTAAAAATTATAATTCCATATTTTCTACTTAATTCGTGCGTTACCTGCGCCTGCCCATCCCTAAAAAAATACCACTTACATGTTTCAATTTTGGGGGTGGAAGGGTTAAAAATTCGTGGAATTGGATGGGTGAACAGGGCAAAATTTCATACCGATGCATTTCTCGGCATTGCGTGGATTCCGCGAGCGAAATATTCGCGCGGCCAGAGGGGAGAGGTAGGCGACCCCGGTCGTCGTAGTCTGTATCTCGAACACGTCCCATTCGGCCGTGTACCTTTCATCCCCTTTCCACCCACCCCACCAGCCACTCAACCCCTCCCCCCTGGCCTCTCTCTCTCATCACATCCATCGCCCGCCGACTTCAATATTTGCGATACTCTTAAGGGAGTTTCCCGCGGGGGCCGCACGTGGCGGTGGAGGCGCTGCTGCACACGGCGTCGAGTGATTGAAAAGGGGGAAGCAGGCAGGTTAACCGAAATGCGACCTCGCCACCAACCCCATCTATACACCGATGGATTGGCACGAATATATATAAATGAAACAAGACAGCTGGCGCTAAAAGTGTTGGCCGCTAATGACGGGTCGACGTATTGACGTTTAATCACATGGAAAAATGTTAATAAAACCCACATGCATAGTATTGCAATTCTAAGGTGCGTTTACACTGTATATGTAACAACTTATTTGTAACTTTTGTTTTAATAAGAGTCCAGTGGAGCCAAAACTGCGCAAACAACATGTTACAGATACAGTCGCAATGACAACTTCGGACGATGACATTATGCTTGCTGCTACTGCGTTTATTGTTCTGTGCTCGGGGAAAAAGTGCTCTGGAAGGTGGTATTGGGTGCAGCCAAGTTTAGCATCCCGGAAAAAATAATGCGCCAGCGACCTATTGGATGATCTTCAGCGGGACGACCGAGATTTTTTACCCGAAGAACTAAGAACAGACGATCATTTTATGAACTTTCTTCAAATGACCGGCCAGGATTTAGAGCTATTAATATCTCTCATTGGCGAACGGATAGGTAAAGAAGATACCACCTTCAATGATGCTATTCCGGTGAAAAAAGGCTTGCCGTTGCACCACAGTTCAGCCCAACGCCACCTGGCAACTAGCCCACCCGTCAACTGGCTATCCCCACCATGAGCCTCATCTCTTTTCTGTAACATGCTACACATTTTTCCACATCGGTCGGGAAACCAAAACGTTGCTATATAACAGGAATTTTTGTTTTTGTAGCACATTGTAACATGCAACTTGTCACATGAATTTTTAACTTTTTCGTAAAACATGTTGTATTCAACTTGTTTATATAACATGTAACACAGTGTAAACGCACCGTAAGATTTTTTAACTTTAGCCCTTAAATGTTCCTTGTTCTTTTACTTCCCTTAGGATCTTCATCTGTCCTTGGTACGTGTCCCTTACTCTTCCTCTGTAAACTTTTTCATCAATTTTTCCTTCCATTATGGCTCCCAAGTAACTATAGTATTTCATTAGGTGGCCAATCCATTGTGTTCTTCTTTGTCGCACGGTAATCGATAGTGTCCTATCTCTTCCTATTCCTCTCTACACCTCCTTATATCTCACCATTCGTCCGTTTTACCGTCAGCATCCTGCTCAAGCACCAGATCTCTAAGGTCTTTATTATAATCTGATTGTAAGGATTATTAAATTTGAAAAAAAGTTAATACATGAGTAGCATAGTTTTGGAGCCCTGAGTCCAAACAAACAATTTCTAATAAAAAATTAAAATTACTGTCAATTTTCCACGAACATTTTTATCTCTACATCGGTTGAATTAAAAATTGCAATGAATTTGGTCTTGAGATCAAATTATTTTTGGAAATTTTCTAGTAGTTTTTATTCTATCTGCGTTTTAGACCTCCATGAGATTAATAATCAAAGCCGTATCTATGTTGATCAATTCGTTCACGTCACTTGCGGATCAATGTTAAACCGAAAACATTTCATCATCATACCGAAAACTCTTTCGGTATGATGAAATTTTTTTAGCATTGGGTACTAGTGAAAACTAAAATACTCTAAGGGCAAAGAAGTTATGCAACGACGAGTCTTACGACAAAATAAGCTTTAAATGACCATTAGATTATTTTTGCGTCACCACTTTCTCCTGAAACTACGGACGTGATTACTTCTTCGGCTTGCTGGTCCTCTCAGCGAAACTGCCGGAAAAAAACTGTCACTGAAGACAACGAATAGTTGCGTTAATGAACGAAAGATTTATCGAAGGACGCTTCCATTCATGGTTGAACCACATCTTATAGGTGTCAACCATGTTTTTGCTGTGTGTTAGAAACGGCATTTTGGAGATTACATTTCCCATGACTTAACATCAACTTCCATACAAATTTATTAAAACGAATTGGTTTCTTTTAATTTGTGGATATACTGGCCACAAAATGTAGCGTTTCTATGACACATTTAAATTTAAATTGATGTTGTGCAAATTAAAGAAACTCATTTGGCACTCTGATAGCCCAGAGTAAAAAATAATTATTAGCTCTTAGTTGAGCCGATCGCAAGAAAGAGTATCGTATATCGCATTCCAGCAACGGGTTACTGACCCCCTCGAACAGAACATAGACATCCTTTCAGTTCTGTTTTTTTTTTTTGCTGGAACTTCTTTCGAAGGAATAAGAAGGGGTGGTGGAAGGAAGACCTTCGGTTGGGACCTAATATGAGATGGGATCTCTAGGACTTCCGTTAACGGCGTCGTTGAGTCCGTGGGATAGGTGGGCGTGGTTAAGAGCAGATCCATTCTAGAGAGAACGGAATATATATTCGGGGCGGTAAATCACACCATCCACTTACATTGTTGCGGAGCGAAGGGAGACTTCTCGCTCCGGGACTGGAAGAGAAAAATGAAAAGGAACGGGGACTGTGCCTTGCGGAACACAATCCGAATAATGCACATGTAACGTCACTACCTCCATGTTCGACTCTTTCTCAGACCATCATATATAATGTAAAGGCAATAATATTTCTCAATCTTTAGTTTTATTCCGTTGGTGCTTCGTTGGAAGGGGATTGCGGTCAAAAATGGGATAAGGAGTGGTGATAATGGGTTGGAGTGGGAAAAGTACCTTTGAGGAACAATTCGAAGTACATTTGGCTCGTCAAAGCGCATGTTAGTGTGATTGGGTTGAATTTTGTCTTATAACGCAAAGGCTTAATGTAGTGTAACTGTGAGAGACGAAAATATGAATTTTAATTAAAATCTTCCCGGAGCCGAACGTGAAAATATGTTTATACATGATGACAAACTTGTCTTGTGTAATTTTCTTTTCAATTTAACCCTAAATTAAAGTTATTTCAGAAAGAGAGAGAAAATTGATTCAAGACTCAAAAGACAATCGTATTTAATATGTAAAGATAAGCAAAGGAGTAGATGATATTGCACAGTAGCGAATAACGCCGTAATTATTGTATAATGTATTTTTTATGTTCAAAGACCTCGAATTACCGATGCATATGCCAGGAATTAAATTTAAAATGAAGGGCAGCCCTTTGAAATTTAACAATAATCATACTACTAGTCGTAACTTCCGTTCAATTCACCTCCTGAATAGGAGCCAAGGTCAAAATTACAGGCGCTACACCGCGAATATAGTACCGGAAGATACTCCTAGCTGGTCGCCACTCAAAGGGATATAAAAGGGTGGACTAGGATAGTAATAATTTCACTCCGCGAATATTACAATAGAGAATTCTCCAGAATTCTCGCACATTGAGTTTACGAAATCGGTCACTCGTACCGCTGAGGGGCAGGGCGATCAGAATTTTACGGATAAATGAGCTATATTAAAGGCTTTTACTTGAAATTTATATTCATGGGGGTATAAAATTTTCAAAGCTATATCTCGCGATTGCATGTACTATACAGTGTTCTATTAAACTGTAAATATGGAGAACGAATGAATCGCTTTGCCTTTATCGCCTCACCGCGGTCATTTTAGAAAACTGATTTGATCTTTACCCTAATTGGCAACAGATATTCACCGAAAATACTGACAAAGATAACACGCTGAATTCCCACTTCAAAAGCGTACACACTACACACGATACTTAATTAAATTTAGACATCCCATATATTGAGGAATTGATGGAAAAAAGCTACACATCGTGATGGGATAACTAAACAACTACAATCGATAAAGAAATATAAATCTCAGGTTCCGGAGGGGATACCCGGGCGTGTCCTCAAGGCGTTAGCTCCACAGATCAAATTTAAATTTATGCTTTAATTTTAATAACATTTCCTTGTTTTCTGTTTAAGGTAAAAACGGTGTGTTTTTTAGGTTATTTTATTAAAACTTGTAATTTTATTGCTATCGATTTTTTACATTCACTGAGCGTCGTATAGTCAGACATAAAAATAAAATTAACAAAAAACAATAAAATGAATGCTGCAACTGAGCGCTTAATACAAATGTTATTAATAGAAAATGTCCTACACTGCCTCAGAAGAGCTATTAATAGTGTTAGAATGTTTTGTCATTTGGTTTTGATCTGTACTGAACATTTTTATTCGATTGCTGATCTTAAAGTGGATAAAATTTGAGTCGCAAGGTTTCTTCCCGGCAGTACAAGTGAAAAGGACTAAATAAAAACGTGTTTTACTACCCTGTCGTGCTAACTCCCGTGGCACGTACATTGATGGTTTGTTTGAGGGGGTTGGAGTAGACGTAGATGACCTTTGCCCCCTCCAACCCTCGCTCATCCTTCTCTTATTTTTTTGTTAATCGTTTTAACCGGGGACTCACCCCAACCCAATTTTTCTCCCCCCCCCTCCTTTCCTCTTTGTTCATGTTCCCACCCCCGTCTATTTTTACCACTTCATTTAGTCGCGCGTGTTCCTTTCGTGCAAATCGCTTTGTCGCTTTTTATACAAAGAGGGCGACGCCTTACTTCCAGTTTACACGCCCGAGCACCTCCCTGCGTGCAAGGCACGCGATAAAGGGGGCAATTTCTGAATGAGCGTGACAAGAAAATAGATGCTTGAAGAGGAGCTGGAGAGGAAACACAACTTGTAAATTGCAGTGAGAAAAATAGTCATATTTTCGTTTGTAGATTTGTATTTCATTTTCATCAAATGTGCTCCGCTGGTTGGAAAGGTATAGAGTGTAATTCAAAACGAAAGACAACTAAAAAGCCGTTTTCCAGGGTACCTAGCAGCCATTAATTAATTATAATTGAGCTCGCAAATATCTTCAAATGCGGACCTACCTTCATTACACAAATAAGCTGGGAAGGAAGATTCCATCTCTTTCCATTTGTGTCTACCAATATTATGCGGAGTGTATTTCAAATATGTGACACGAAAGTGAAAAATGCCTATCGTTAACATACCGTGGAAGTAATATATCGCGAAAAAGTTATAAATGTGTAGCATGAATTGCTTGTACTAACCAAGAAAAGTCATATTTAACTCTTCCTCATCTTCAATTTCTGCTGCAGTTCGAGTTTATTTTCTTCAATCTATTACGTTTCTTACACGTACCTCGTTTACCTACTCTCTTGATATTTTTAGCGCTTCGGCTGACGGGCCTTAAGAAAAATGTGAAAGGCATGGGATTACATCAGAAAATGGGTGAAAATTGATTTAAGCCATTATACCTTTAAGGTCCATAAAGGTTGCAGCCATTAGATTGCATAGCAAAATACGCTTTTAGGTTGATATTTATGCGTAGATTCCAAAAACATTTACATGAAAGCCGATATCTATAATGATTTATGAAGTACAGTCTGGGACGTGGAATAATATCAATTCTTGCAACCTTATTGTCCATACATATGCATAGGTATGTATCTCATGACATAAAAACACTAATTTTGTTAAAATGAAAGCACAAATGCGGGGTTTTTCGTGCTGATTCTACTGCTAGGTACACAGAGAGAATAAACCGAAAGTCCTTTTACAATTGACTTTCTCATTGATTTGTTGTAAACTCTCAAATTTCCACTTTGTAAAGAGAATTTCAAGTGAAAGTTCTTAACAATTTGGAAACTATAACATCTAAAGGATATCACAAAAGATTTTCAAACCTGAAGCCAGTAGGCCATTCTTCAATAGAACAGATTGATACAATCACACCTGATTTAATTTTAAGAGAATTTACAAAATTTGGGACACATATGTCCCTTGTATGTTAAAGAGTTATTATGAAATACACGGCAGCAGAGGTTGCGTATGAGTGGGGCCTAGAAGGAACGGGAGATAATTATGAATTATCATGTGAAATTAAAGAGGCAGACCGTGAAAAATGTCACATAGCAATTTGGGACAACAATTGAAATATTTTGTAGCACACAAATGAGAGAGAAATTATCGGCAAAAATTAAAATAAAATATATGAGCTATACACACTTGTCATAAGCCCGTTACCAGTGAAGTCATAAAATTTCACATAATATATAGGAATGCATCAAGTTACACGCTTAAATTTAATCAACTTTGATGACTTAATGAAGTATATTCCATTAGAAAATATAAATTTAATGATATTTAAATCCTGGAACTGCATGGTGACTGTCATATTTCAGTGATTCCATAAGTGTTGAGAGGATGTTGCCAAGCATAGCAAAATAGGAAGTCGTTCCTTAATTAAAACTGTATCAACATAGAGATACAGAAAGGAGATATTAATTTCAGTTCGACGCGAAGGTTGTGTATCTTCATTCAGCATGCCTTTCCACCAAGTGAAAGCCGCGTCGATCGATTTAATTAATGAAACAGCTCAAACAAGTGTATGCAATGAATACACATGAACATATTATGCATTTATGTGCATCAAAGCACATTCGAAATTAAATATGCATGAAAAAATATTAATCAAACGCAGTTATTTATTTAATTAGCAACCGTTCCCTAATTATTGGCTTTTGCTTTTGGAATCTTGGCTTTTACTTTTGGGATAGAAATGGGAGAGGAACAGTGTAGGAGTGCTTAACGGAGCTCATAGCTGAGTCCAGCATGTTTGATTAGATCCCTTCGCTTTCCTCTTAAGGATTGAGTAATGCGGTTACTAAGTACAATGAAGAGACCCTATTGTTGCTCAGGATAAGAGAGACGTTTCCTTTTTGGAGAATGGAAGAAGGGAGGAAAGAAATTGGTCTCTCTCGCTTCTTTTGTGTATTTACCCCTCCTTATTTTCACCCCCTGCCGTATCCTCACCCCCTTGTTTGCCTCTTGCAATAGGGAAGTGCACTAATTTTTTTTTATTGCTGAATTTGAAAGTTTAGCCTAAAAAAGAAACATTAGTATAGTCACTTTTATTTCCTGCATCTGGGGTATGCACTTTAAAACGTTTTGAAAGTCGGAAAATTTCATGTTGCGCTGAAACACAGTGCCTCCATCTTGATTGAGATGTGACGTCACAAGGCAGTAGTCACCAGTGGAGTATCGCTGTATTACGTCGCCTTCTTTAGCGCGGCGAGAGTTTCCGGGAATCGGTGGAGTTTGCTTCCTAAAAATGTCGTCTAGTACCGAAAACATGAATTCAAAATAGAATTATATATGATTTTTTGTTCCAAATTTCACCTCGACGTCGAAACAAAAGCCTGGAGAAGATATTCTTTCCCGTGCCTTAAGCACAACCTATACGGAATAAATGGTTCAAGGCTGCTCCTGACTCTTAACTATCGATGATATTCTGTTTTGAAGTTCATTTGAAGGTATTGTAAGATTAAATTGATATTTATATTATAATAATTTACTTAGTAGGTACCTCAGTCACATCAGAAAGTATGTCAAAATATAGCATCTTCCGCGTAGACTTACGTAATTTATAAATTGAAAGTTGTTTGGTTAAAGATTTGTGGCGCGACTGTTATTTTACACGACCGGGCAAAATGCGTACTTTGACCATGATATGTGCATATATGATAACAAACGATTTTTGCTTAAGTTAATCTTTATTTGTTGAAATTAGTACATTTATAGGTGATACAGATATAAAGGTACACAGCAGGTCGCGCGGCGTAATTTGTACTCCACTGGTGACGGGTTCATCTTGCTGATCTAAAAAACTAGCTACAGTACCTCGAACTTCGAAAACTCGCAATATAGGCAGTCAAAGTACATTGTAGGAATACACGAGACCATTCTAGCCCAGAATGTACTTACAATGTTGAAATCCTTGGGTTTCAAAGATTGACGTATTTTATACGCCAGCGCGCCCGGTCCAGGGTTATCAACTTTTATTTCATCCTATTTGTTAATTGAAATTATATTTCGGAATGGTTCTTTTAGCACTGCTTCTGAGGTAAACTGGTAGGTACTGAGTAAGTAAACTCCCTTTGGAGTAATGTGAATTACAAGTGTTCGAGATATATGGCATCTTATATTCACTTTGTGTTCTTATTAATTATGACTGTACGTATGTTGTTGACCGCCGCCAGCCTATAATGGCATGTGCTCTTGCAAGAGTGGTTTTCATTTTTAATGTGGAAGTTGGTCAGTATAAGCAAAGAAAAAATTAACATTTTAGCGCACACCAATCCTTGTAGTCATCGTAGCTCTGCGTTTGTAATGACACTGCTAAAATACCTAAAGGCCATTATGATGATAAAAAAATTTCTCATGTCAATGATTGCTGCAATTATAATTAATGATAAACTTGACGCCGTATGATCACAATGAAGACAATAAAAAATAATGCCATAACATAGTCTTGAACCTTGTTTTAAAGGGCTTAAGGGTGGGAATTCGCGCACGCTACCACTACCCCATCCGACCCATTACTGTAAGCAGGATATTTTAAATTGATATATATGGCTTGTAAAAAGTAACGCATGAAAATTAATTAATTACAGCCTAACTGAGGCCCTAATTGAAAAAGATGGAGCAAGGTACGAGGTCTCCCCTTGCTAGCCTTAACGTCTCGCATTTCTATGGAGCGTTGAACCTGTCCTCCTTTTTCAAAAATTAAGTGACCATAAATACATCAAAGTTTGGTATACTATTTATAAATCGTTGGAATTTTCCTTCTCCCATCCAAGATTATCTTTCTTGAACCCATCCTGGACAACGAACCATTGCAACAACCAGCCAGCACGAAAATAAGGCTAACATCCCATAATTCTAGTTGTGAAGGGCGAACGTTCCGGCTGGCGTGAATACATACGCAACGAATAAGTCTTGCAGCAAACGTCTTAAATAGGTTTATTAGTTTGACTCGGTTCTTACAAAAAATGTTTTGGCATGATAAACGGCATTGTGCCAAAATATACCCAGCGAAAATAAATACCATTACCTATTTATTAAAGATTCAATGTGCCATTCGTACTTCTCTTTCCAAACTTGAAGTTGACACGTAAATGAATATTAATATATTACGCAATGATGAAGTAATTTACTCAAAAGAGAAACAGCCACATATATATTCTGAAGATATTTTATGACAGCAAAAAACGGATACCCTCAAATTCTGTAATTTTTCTATGCAATAATAGTGGTAGAACTAAACGGCGTAGAAGCTGCCTTCTGCTACTGCCTTGTGACGTCACGGCCAATATTCAACATGGACACCCGTTTTAGCGGCCTTTGAATTTTTCCATATTTCGGACGGTTATCTCGAATCAAGTATTCACTATTAGGATTTAAACTGTGGTTTTACGACATTATGTTATTCTGAACTCTAATTTAAAAAATGTGTTTGGTGCATTTGAAACACTAGTGTACTTCCCTATTCTTCTTTCTTAGCGCCCAGACCTTAAACACTTGATGAGTGCCCGCTAAGAAAAAGGGCGTCAGGCGTTTTCATTTGTTGTGAAAGATGTATGTCCTCCTTTTGTGTAAGTGTCTCGGGTCACGGAATATACCCGTTGCCCCGTCTGTTCGTGACCTCCTCTTGGGCGTAGGATGTTCTTTCCCCATTGGGAACGGAAGGAAAGTTGTACGCGACCGTTTTATAAATTACATCACGCAAGCGTGCACAAGGCTGGTTTGTCTGAGATTACCCTCACCTCCAGCCTGTATGATCACGCTTTTGGCGGGACCGTTGCGGAGAGCGTCCTCGAGTGACTGATTAAGTGAGACAGATCGAGTCTTTTTAAGTTCAGTTTCGTTGGTTGGGTTGTCATATCCAGTAAATATCAATAAATAAATAACAATTTTTATTCACCATAGTGTATCATCTGCACACAAGACTGCTTTTAATTCGGAAAGACTTTCTGGTAGGTCATTTATGCACAAATTAGATGGTAATGGCCCAAGAATTTAGCCTCGAGGTACGCTATGCTTCAGTTTTTCTGCTCGATGTAGGAAGTATGCTGATATTGGTGTCTAAATGAGAAATTTGGGTTGTTTGTTGTGTATTAGTTATAAAAGATTTTATACAAGTGTGTGCAAGTCCTATAGTAATAATAATAGTATAAATAAGCTTATTGAAACCGTTGTCACTAAGTTGTCTGAGTGCGGTTTGATTCTCAAATGTAATACTATCGATTTGAGTTTTCGAAGCTGACTTATCTGTAAATATATAGTTATTCTAACCATGTCAATGGCCCCTTGGTGGCTGATGTATTAGACGGGCTGTCGTACAGTGGAACATATTATTCTGTCGTATTTCAGGGAAACTCTTCAGAACGTTCCTTCACGGTGTTTATTAAATCTCATTCGTGAATATGTAAGGAATTTCGAGCTGAAAGCTGTACCATTTAGTTCGCCTAGTACATTTTCGAGAGGGTATGGTTCGAATGATGATTTTTATTATGTATTTCACATTCGTGGCGTTTTAGAAATAACTTCGTAGTTTCCTTTATAATATTTCAATTGCCGGACAATTTTCGGTGCATTCAATCATAGAAGAATGACGTTGTCGAGGAAGCTTGCCATTGAAAAAACACATTTGATGCATATGAATAGTTTGTGTGCATGCAATTGCTTTGTAGATGAAAATAGGTTCTTATTTGGCTATTAAAGGGAATGACCTTGTGATAAAATTCTACAATCATGCGCAGTGAAGTTTGGACATTGTAAAAGTGCCCCTCTCTGTGGCATACAAGGCTACAATATGCTTACCGCCCGCATGCAGAATGGGATTTTATCGCGAACAAAGGTTGCACGCATCGGAAATGTTTAGGTCTCGCCCTCTATAACCAAAATAACGGCCTTGTTGGTTAGCGAGCAAATTGAGGCCAGCCCGTGGTGAAACCTGTTTATTTTGCCATACCTCCCTGCCTCTCTTCTAGGGAACTGCCTTTGTCCGAAATTATTAGTTCTCACGGCAGCGCTAGATGGGGCATTCATATGGAATAGTCGCACTTCAAAAGGCCATGCGGGAAGTTTAGCAAAGGATTCCACGTAAAAGGCCTGAATACACAATGGCCCGGCATTAAAACAAGATGAAAAGAATGGAGTGGATTTGTTTTCGTGTTTCACAGTCGGAGTTGGATTGAAATTCCGTAGTTGAATTTGTGAAACAGTTTTAGTGTTAGCTTGAGAGCAGCAGATGGCATTTTTTAATCACCAATAAACTGCGTTTACCATGCATAGTCGATTGAATCAAGTCACTCGCTTCAGTTGGTGCGTAAAAATACGCCTCTGCAGACTGTAGTGCAAATTTTATTTATTCCAATATGGAATTAAAGTACCCTAAATAGTTTCATAGCATTACATTTTATAATTTTAGTGGAAAATGAATATTTTGTAACTGTGATTTCACTCGGCATAATTGGTATTATATGATTATTTTGAACGTAGATAATCATTTTCATGTTTGGCTTTAATCATCCGTCGTGTGATTAACTAGTTTATCGGCTTTAAAATTTTGGATTATCAGGTGGTTATCCTAGATTAGGAGTGAAGTGCCATGATTCCTTTGCATCTATTTCAGTCATCACTGTCCGTAACCATATCAATTATTCATATGATATCATTAATTGTTGAAATAAATAGTTTCCTTAATTTAATGTTGCATTAATATTTGAATTCCCTTAAGTGCTCTATGGTAAACTCAGTGATAATGTACCATCAATTTTGTAATTAATCGATAGTAATGATTTAAATTTTGTAGGAATACAATATTAATTCTTTTGATGTGGGAAATGAATCTCAGAAGTCTGGTGTATCACTCGAAAAAGAATTTTTATATTCTTGAAAGTCGTAGTTGACTCACCGAGTCAATATTAACACCTAATATTTTTGGGTAAAAAAGTACACATTTTGTCGATTTTGTCGATTGTCACCTGCCATTACGAATAGGGCTAATACGGTGTTCGAATGTTTATTCTCTAACGAATTTGTTTATATACAATGCGTAAGACACGATTTCCACATTTTTTATCCAAAACCAAATCGCCATCTAAATCGATGATCGGCATATATTAACGAAAAATGACTTCATCAACAGTCATCAATTCTAAAAATGGTTTGATGCAGCTTTCCAATCCATTCTCCTATCGGCATATATATTGACGCCAAATTGATAAGGGTCTGATAGGTATGGCTTCAGGAAATGGAGTTCATTATGTAACAGAAATAAAATTTGCACTTGAAATGGAGTAGTCTACCGCTACAATTGAAACTATCTTATCAGCCAGTCATCGGTCTGTGCCACCATAACGCTGGCGATTAAGATGTGACCACGTTCAATTCCCTGTATTTTATGTCGCATTTGAACATCAAATTCTTCTGCTACCCATGCTTCATCACGTGCTTTATTTATTTCATCTGTGGCCTACCTCGACCGTTCTTCCCTTCCATTCTGAATATTTATGCCTTTCAACGATAAATTTCATTATTTCATCGTATCTCATGATTTGGCCGAACATCGAATTTCCCCATTCAAGGTTTTCAAAAGACTTCTCCTCCCTCTCTTCCTTCTTGTCGCTTCAGCTGACGCAATCTCTCAAGGCATATGATACTGGTACCAAGAAATATGTCCCGCGACGTAAGGCCATGTACGCCATGACCTAAAGTAAAGGAAAGGGGCTTGATTTTTACCTTTTCCCAGTTTTAACGCCAAGATATCAAGAGGTCAGTATTGAATTTTTATGCGAGGGCAGGAGCGTGGCGGGACTCATTTTCGAGTTATCTAGGGTTCATGGGCTTTCAATATGGTGGGAACGGTATAGGAACTTGATTCTTTTGCGGTCACAGCTTAAACGCCTGAGTCAGGGAGGTACTGGACTCTTCGACTGATAACATAGGTAAGATAGTTTGAATTGAAGCGGTTGGCTACTGTGGTCCGATTGAAAATTTTATGTCAGTTACGGAATGAAGTCGATTTCCTGAAGATGCACCTATCACACTTTTCAGTCTAAATTATTTGTAAGGCTATAATTTTCTAATTCTACTAAGTTTTAATTGATTTATTGATGATATTCTTTCCTGTCTTTTTTCCGAATTCACTGGGTTTCACATTGGCCAAAGCTTGAGGGTACTTGTAAACGAAGCCCAGAGCTCTAGTTTATACCTAAACGTTATCGCCAACGGCGATAATTGCTTTGTAATCAACAATTGCTTCTTTACCTAGTTATTTATGTATCTAATAAAAAACTCACGTGCTAATTGATTATATTTATCTATAGGTATTCTTGGGATGTGCCAGTAACCTTTAATTTATTTAATTTTGGATTACCTGTAACTCAAGTCTGAAAAATCTCTGTCTATTTCTCTCGTAAATATAGCGATTGCCCTAATAATCATGCGGATGAGCAGTAATGGCTTTCAGCAGATGTGTCATCGCGTTAATACTTACTGATAGGATATATGAGTGGAGTGCTACGATAAACTACGTGATTTCTGACCGACGAACGAAGAGATTTTACCTTTATATTTATCTCGATTGCAATTTCCGTCCATTCATTAGGAGTGACTGTTAAAAAACTCAATTATCCTCTGATATAACTCAATTGAATCCACTCATCAATCCGTCGCAACCACTTTATCAAGCAATATAATTATGGCGAACATAATTATTGAAAAATAGCGAGGAAGTAAAATGTTAAGCTCATGAAAAATTCTTGGCTTTTCTCTCATATGTTACACATCCGGTTTTGATACACTAAGGGCACACAATTCTTTGGTTTACATGAGTGGCATAGGTCCATTGGAGGAGGTGACCGATAGCTTAGGTCTTTTGCGCCATGAGGGAATGGAATGGAAGGAAGGGTGGAGAGAAACCCGGCGTCGGCATTAGCTTGCTCTTAACGTCCCATCCGACGGAAGGAGTGTTCCGCCTGAAATGTTCTCCACATTGCATTCAAGCAGGGATCGGGCAGTCTCTGAAAATTCTCTGCCGCTGCCGGGATTTGAACCCGAGCCCCCCGTTTGAGAAGCCAACACTCTGGCCACCACACCAACCCGATCCCTCAGGTACATTGGGAACTTGTTATTATAACCATACGGTCTACCTCAATTGAGATCTCCACTCAGTGGGATAATCTCTCATGGCCATAATTATATTTTAAACCGAAGTAATAAATTATCACTAAGAAAATTATGAAAATCTATTATGTGCTCACTGAAACTGAATATCTCTAAATACCTATGGTTAAGTTTAAATATTAGTTTTTTTATCACATTACTATGGAAGTGAAAACAATTCTTAATCACTGGGAAAAAGAAAAGAATACCATTAATTTCCTCCGACTCCTATTAACATCAGGTGATTGCTAATCGAAGTAAAGAAATCCTCTGGGGGTACCTTTACTCCAACTCTAAAATTAGATGAAATTGAATAATTTAATATTGCGCATTTTTTTAGACGGATTAAAAGTTATTATTTCATGTTTTTCTTAGATAAAAAATATTCCGTCTTGATCCAACATGACGGGCAGGGGCCAACTCATGCAATTTTGTCCAAAAATGAGGTAGACGACCGAAGAAATATAATTTATCTTAATAATATCTTTTATAGCGGTAGTTTATCTTAAAAAAATATAATAGTTCGTCTTAATAAATCTGTAGTCTTTTGTAAAATATGTAGTAAAATATCTGTTGTTTATCTTATTAAATTTAATAATCTTTCATGAAATTTCCTTTTGTTTATGGGTTGGATTTTTATGTTTTTGTGAAGCGATTAATTTTTTTGTTTTTGAAAGTACGTGTTGCGATACCAGGACCTGACAATGCTAAATATATAATATATTCGTAATGCCATTATTACTTACATTGGATGCATTATTTTGGAAACATAGTGTTGGAGAACAGCGAATTACGCCAACGCCAACGCCAATTCTTTGACGCCAACATAGCGTGATAGGGAGATATCTAAGAACGCATAATGAGATGAACAAAAAAAATCGCGCCGGTTCAGTGGCTCCGGCACGTCAAGAGGGAGTTATCCCTGCAAGATTATGTGGGAACCGGGACACGCGGGCAAAAGAGGAGAACATAACGCTCGGCTATGAATCTGGGGGATTTTTACGGTGGGCGCAGTGTGGGGATATATACCTACCAAACCTCTCTCTCCACCAACCAAAGGGTGGGCGAGGAAAAAAAAGAAGTCCGGAGGGATGATGGGAAATGAAGAGGAATGGAAAATGGTCTCCGGTGAAGGGGAGGAAATTAAATGTGGTTAAAAGGAAAGTGGTGTGGGGCGGCCACTTATCACGCGAAATAAACCCATTCCACAGGCGGCAATCCACCCACACCATAGCAACCAACCCCATTGTTGGATCCTCCATTTTCACCGCACCCAACCGGCCGGCCGCCTGGCCCTTTATTCTCGCTCTGGGAAGGACACCAACTTCCTCTCCCCTTCCGTCACCATCCAATCGGGGTAAAATTCACGCCCCTCTACGCGAGCTGCCCCTTCCAGCTTCCAGAGCTGCCCTCCAGACAGACCAATGTGCGCACCACTTCATTATGCTGATGCATGAAAAGGAATGATTTGACAATTGACCGATTATCATCATAACCAATGCAGTAGACCATGGCTTTACAATGAATTCGGCTTACAATAGATAGGAATGCGGACAGAACTGATTATGCGTGCTCTTTTTATTTGTTATTTACTTCATGTAAAATATTTTATGTTGGAAAGTAAATCATAAATTTATACAGAAATTTATAAAAATATGCAAATGTAATACAAAAAAATAATTTCATAGCTGTATAAGAATAGGGGTTTGCCAAACCACATTGGTTTGTCGGCAGGTTTCGTAAAAATACAGTTTCATTAATTTTTAATTTATTCAATCGTGTTTTCATATTTTTATACGCTGATCCTCTGATCTTTAAGTGATGTTCTTCTCCATTAGTGCTAGTTAGACTGAATGAACAGTCATCGAAAAACATTAAGAGACAAGTAAGAGTACCTACCTGTGACTAGTCATGATGGATCAGGATGGATGACTGGATCATAGTGCTGAAGGGGATAAAAAGAACTGGAATTGAATGGGGAGGGATGCGGAAGGACTACAGTTCACCAAATTCGGAATTTGGAAACCTCTTCTATTTGACCTTCAAATTCATCTGTGGTTTCATCCTGTTGTCTTCCGTTGGAGCGTATATATTGATCATAGACATATTCTTAAACCTACATATTTACCTGGATAGACCCAGTCTTTCAATCACTCAACCTCATGCTTTACATATGCTTCTGAAACATTTTTCTTGATGGCAATACCAACTCCTGCTTGGCGAATTTCATCGTCTTTTCTGTTCCAGTATATTGAATATTGACCATGCCACTATACGGCGATCTTACTCCTTGAAGGGCAGCTGTATTCACAGTATATCGTTCCGGTACACTAAAAACTATGTCAACTGCTCGCGGAATAGCCTAGGTACGAGTATTCTAAGTTCCAAATCTCAAGTCCTTGGTAAGTAGCTGAGATCGATTTCCGTTATATCCAATCCTTTCCGAGTGATTCGTAATCGAGTGTTTGTTTTCAAGGTAGGGTGGTTGGCAGTATCCTTAAAATTAAAGCAAGGGGAATATTATTAGGGCGGCAAATGATATCCTTTGCTTAAATTCCCTGAATTATACCAGAGAGATCTTATACAGATACTTATCAATGATTGAGTATAAGATCTCTCTGGTATAATTCAGGGAATTTAAGCAAAGGATATCATTTGCCGCCCTAATAATATTCCCCTTGCTTTAATTTTAATTGTCGTTCAAGAGCAATCATTTATTTTTTACTTGCTCATAGTACGTTAATATCGTTTTCTAATACATGTAACATCCTTGACAAAGCCATGCATAATGCAAATGCTTACGGTGACTTAATAAATAATCAATCAATCAATCTTAACCTCCCATATTAGTCGAGGACACCGCCTACTTCTGATCAGCAGGTCCGATGGAGCTAGCCGGGAAGTCTGACAAGTGGATACACCGATCATGCCTCCCTTCCTCCTCCTAGGGGACGCTGCATATACGCTCAAGTAAGAAAACGCACGCAAGACACCCATAAAGGTCTTTAATGGAGCGACTTCATCTTCCTCCCCCACCCTCATACCGTTGGACGTTGTTCGTCCGCTTTTAGGGAGGGCTTCCGACTCCAAGGGCAAGAGGATGCCCCTTACCTCTACTGGTTCATCCGACCTCCTAATAGGAGTCCTTTGGCCGTCGAGGGTAACCATTTATACCTGTATTTACTCGATCTTCAGAGCCGCTATAGCATCATCCGTCCCCTAGCACAAGGATGTGTGATATCTCACTTCATTAAGAACTGACACCAATCGGTTTTTTCATTAACTTTAGTACTTTCGGGAAACAGGTAGTGCACTAAATAAATTAACGAAAGTCATATTCTTAGTAAACGCCATTGTACAAAAAAATGTTCTTTCATTAGTGAGGCGACCTTTTTTTTTGAGTCTCTTACGCTTCACCGAGGGAAAAAACAAATTGGCGTTGAAATCTCTACCAGTGTTAACTTTAAATTGCAATGATTGAGTATAAGATCTCTCTGGTATAATTCAGGGAATTTAAGCAAAGGATATCATTTGCCGCCCTAATAATATTCCCCTTGCTTTAATTTTAATTGTCGTTCAAGAGCAATCATTTATTTTTTACTTGCTCATAGTACGTTAATATCGTTTTCTAAAGATGCCTTATCAAGTAAATTATCTTCAGTATCGTTCCTTACGTTCCGATTTTACCTATAAAATAATAACATATTTTAGCAAGGCCAACTACCTCTTTTCATTCATCAGTTGAAGTTTATCTTGGACGTGATAGAAGTTGTTGAAGCCAGCATAAAAAAGAAAAGTAAGTTACAGATATGATAAAAAAAATTCCACAAAGAGAACAGCCTTTTTTATTATAAGAGCAAACGTGATTTATGATTTTCATACGCGATACTGATAAAATATATTGGAAATTGTTAATCTACTGGCGTTATATCAGTTTGCGATTATTGATTATGAGAGGAAGAAAGGAATTTATCAGGAAAAATTGATGGAATTAAGTAATATATGTCACTTAATGGTTTTATATTTTACTCCGTGTTTTATTGTTCATCATTCCTAGAAGCATATTCATTTATTTTTGCTCACATCGCATTACATTTCTCACCTGCTAGTGGAGGCCATGAACAGTTTACAGTTCACATTTGCTCACATCGCATTACATTTCTCACCTGCTAGTGGAGGCCATGAACGGCAATCTTCGTGGTTTTATTTTCCTCTCGCCAGAACGTCTTTCTTTTCCCCTATTTCATCTCCAGACGAGCAAACGCCTTACTTATCTGCCTGTGGCGCCGCCCAGCGTCATATGTCCTAAGCCTTTATGCTCCCGCAGGACAGTCTCCACACGCCATACCGTCATTCCTTTCTTTCGTCGCTTCTTCGCTATCTCTTCTTTTATTTCCTACTAGCGAAAGGTGTTCGTTGAATTTCAAAATTTTAGTGAATAATAAATGGCTTCACAGTGATTAAAGTAGTGGTTTACAGTTCACATTTGGTTTAAGTAAAACCAGATTTGCCTTTGTACACATGTTTACGTCCGTGAAATGGTTGACTTTAATTTGGTAAAATAACCCAAAACTTGTGTTGGACGAATATTCCCTATCACTGCGCCCATTTACGAGACAAGGATTGGGGTCATACTAATCCGGTATGTCTGGGGCATATAAATAGGGGCAGAAAGTTGGGGAATTACGAGAGAATAAATTCTGGCAATGAGATGAACTAAAAGTTCACGGAAACCAAATAGTCTTTGAAGATTCGGACTGTAAATGTTAGAAAGGTCAAGGAAATCGAAATTTGATTGTTGGTGCGAATCCGAATAAAATCAATGTTGATAATTTCGTGGCTGTTTCTTGAGTATCTTGTGCGGCGCATTGATATGGGTTTGAATCAGTCAATCCGTCAGGGCACGTTGCTGCATTTAAGAGAAGCAGGATAACTCCTTCCTGATGCCCACTCTTTTGTAATATCTCGCCAACTCATCTTCCGGCGACTCCTCGCTAACACTTTCTCAACGCCGCATTTCGCTCGTGTTTTATTATTTTTTTATTCCCTCCGCATTTTTCAAGGCTTCGTAGGATTGAATGCTCACCTTGTGCTCGTTCCTCTTCTGTGAAAATTCTTCTCATCTGAGGATCTATCACTTTCTTTAAAGCTTCTCCTCCTATTTTGCATAGGATAGGATGACTTACTTGTAAAATTCAGCCATTTTATTTTTCACATTTTTGTTAGCTATGTCATTGAATTTATTTTTATTATTATTTGTATTTATTATTATTATTGATTTTTTAAATATTATTTATCTATGTTGCATCTTTTTTATCATTTTTCGGTGCATGACGCAGGGTGCAATGATGCACAAGAACATTGTAAATGTATATGCATTCTTAAGCATAATGTTTGCCTTAAGATTAATTTGATTAAGGTTTCTCCATATCGAGCGTTAACATTTCTAGTCGTGTTTTTGAAGTAATATCAATGCACGCATGCCGTCATAAATATTCAGTTTTCGTCTTGACCTACGGACATAATGAATAGCCCTTTCGTAGTTAAAAATTGCACTGAAGGAGTTTTTCAGGAGATTTTATCCCAAAGCATCGCGGTCTTCGCGAAGTTTCCTGAGTAAAGACCATTCTCTAGAACTTGCTAGCCTCATCAACGTCGTTAACTTGGGACGTCTCATGAAGTAAAACATGGGGGGATGATAACTTATGACCTATCATGGAGACATTTATGGGGACTAGAGGAAGAGCCCATTGATCCCCAATGGTAGTGATGTCATTAAGAATATTTTTATCGCATCATCAAAATATAAATCAACTAGGCCTAACATTTTTAATCCCAATACAATGGTCAATAATGTCATTTAAAGGAATCAATATCATTTCATTGAAATTGGTCGGCTATATATTATTTTTGTTCTAAGCCAAAGTTGATATATCTAGGTAGAAAGTATTAAACTAGGTAGATACTCTAGAAATCGTTAAGTGCATTGTGGGAACGAAATAGTAGTATCAGTTCTGATATCGCCCTCATCAAGCCACACTCTTAAATGGCGTCGAGCATACAAAAGATGGGGTGAAAAATATTTATTCCGTGAAGTGGCGCGACTTTATAACAACTGCTACTAGCAGACTAATCGTCAAGCAGATTTTACACGCATAGGTTATGCGAGAGATTAGGAGGCTCTGCTAGAGGCTTTGAAAATAATCAAACGAGTTAAGGGGGCTTTATCTCACCTCGTGCTACGTTTCAAGGTAAGCTTTCATAGTCGACGATTCGTAAGTACCGACAATCGGGTGGGGTCTCCCAAGGCAACGAAGTGGACAATCTAATAGCGGGCGAGCTCATTTACAGGTTTTCTCCAATATCTGCATAGTATTTGAGCAAATTAAAGAATTGCGTTCCAAAACATTGAATGATAATAAATGTAAATGTGTTAAATATAGGCACGAAAAATTTTCGGAAATAGAAATTACGAATTCTCTGGTTATTATTATAGTATTCTACCGATTAAGGTAGGTTTCCATGGAGTACTAAAGAGGTGATCTGGGAGCCTCCCTTTCCTTCCAGCACTGCCTTCTTTAATTCACTGTAAGGCCTACTCTCTTTCAATCTATCCGAAAATCCCATTCTTTTCCTTCCCCTCCCTCGTTTCCCCAACATTCTACCCTCCAACACCATTTTCAACATCCCCTCACCGCTAAGCACTAACTCCATCCAAACCTTCTGTCTCCTGCGTATCTCATCTAAAAGCTTTCTCTCCTCGCCAACCATATCCAGCACTTCGTCGTTCCTTTCCCTCTCCGTCCATTTCACCCTCTCCATTCTTCTCCATACCCACATCTCGAACGCCTCCAATCTTCTCTCGTCTTCTTTCCTCAGAGTCCACGTTTCCGCACCGTAGAGAGCTACACTCCAGATCAAACTCTTCACTAACCTTTTCTTTAAACTCTTACACAACGATCCTCTAAGAAGCTCCTTCCTGTTCATGAATGCCTCCTTCGCTAATGCGATTCTCTTCCTTATGTCCTTACTACTGTATCCGTTTTCCTCTAACGTACTGCCTAAATAGTTGAATTGCTCAACCTGCTCAAGTTTTTCACCACCCACCTTTATCTTGAGTCTCACATTCCTCGCTCGTGATGCTTTACAAAACCGCATTACCTTAGTTTTCTTGTGATTAATCCTCATCCCAAACTCCTCGCAACGTTCGTATAACGCATCCACTAGGGCCTGAAGCCCCCTCGCTGACTGACTGATCAACGCCTGGTCATCCGCGAATCTCACTGATTTGAACATCATTCCTCCCACTTTTATCCCAGCTTCTCACTCATCCCACGCTTCCCTTACCATCTCTTCAGCATACACGTTAAAGAGCAGTGGCGATAGAGGACAGCCTTGCCTCACACCTCGGCCAATGCTTGCCCACCCAGATTCTCCGTCCGCTATCCTCACTTGCGCAGTCTGGGCCATATACAGATTACAAATCAGTCGTCTATCCCTCCAGTCAACACCTATTCTCTTGAGAATATCCATTAACTTTACCCAGTTCACCCTATCAAACGCTTTTTCAAAATCCACGAAACACACATATACGTCCTGCTCATATTCTAGGTTCCTCTCCACGAGGGCCCTCATTATTGCTATTGCATCACGAGTTGACTTCCCTTTTCTGAAACCAAACTGATCTTCGCCCAAATACTCGTTTGCCCTCGCCTCCATTCGTCTGTTCAATATCCTCAGCACTACTTTAGCCGCATGGGGTATTAGGCTGATAGTCCTATAATCTCCGCATTCCACAGCTTTCTTCTTTTTCGGAAGCGGAATTAAAACCGTCTTCACGAAATCCTCCGGCCAACATCCCTCCTCATAGATCTTGCGCACTAGCTCGAAAAACCTTTTCTTACCTTCCTTCCCTAGATTCTTCAGAAGCTCACACGGGATGTTGTCCACGCCTACTGCTTTTCTAGCCTTCATATCACGGAGTGCTCTCTCTATTTCTGAATCTAATATCTCCGGCCCAAGATTATCCTCCTCCACTGCACTTTCCTCCTCTAGAGTCAATCTCTCTGGTCTGTTCGTTCCGTCATACAGGTCCTCCACGTATTCCTTCCACCTACCCTGTACCTCTTCCCGCTCGGTTAGCATCCTCCCATCTTTAGCCTTAATTTTAGACATGGCTTGTCCTCTTTTGCCGCCCCATAGCGACTTAACTTTGGCGTACAACGCGCCTACTTCTCCATCCTTCTGGAACTTTTCCATTTCCTCGCACTGTCTTTTCCACCAAGCCTCCCTTGCCCTCTTAGTTTCACGTCGTAATCGATTATTCAATTCCCTATACATTCTTTTGCCCTGTTCTGTGTCCACGTTCTTCCACTTCCTCCTCTCCTCCATTTCATTAACCATTGCCTCCGTTATCCACGGCTTCTTTATCCTTCTACTGTCAACGTAACCAATTGACTTCTCCGCCGCTTTGACTATTCCCGTTTTTATATTATCCCATCTTTCCTCTACCGTCTTGGTACTTTCAATCACCCGTATACTAATGTCCACTAGCTCCTGATATTCTCTCCTCATACTCCCCTTCAGGGCTTCTACGTTCCATTTCTTCGCCTTCCTAACTTTCATAAGTCTTTTGAATCTTACGTTGCATTTCATGAGCACTAGATTGTGGTCCAAATCTGCATCCGCTGCAGGGAAGCTGCGCGAGTTTTTCACACTGTTCCTAAACCTCTGTCTTACCATAATGTAGTCTATTTGATATCTCCCCGCATCCCCTGGACTTTTCCACGTGTACCTTCGCCCTTTATGATGATTGAACCACGTGTTTGTGATGAATAATTTGTTTCTCCTACAAAATTCTGCTGCTTTCTCTCCCCTGTCGTTCCGTATTCCTAGACCAAAATCTCCTATTTCGTTTCCATTCCTCCCTTCCCCGACTGAGGCGTTCCAGTCCCCCATCACTACCAGATTTTTCTTACCCGGTGTGTCTCTAATTATTTCCTCGAGCTGTTCATACACCTCGTCTACTTCTTCCTCCCTATGATTGCTAGTGGGCATGTAAACCTGGACCACCACAAGGTTGGTGGGCCGCGCCTCAATTTCTACCACCAGAATCCTATCGCTTACCTGGTCTATACCTACCACACGCTTACCCATCTTCCCGTTTAATACTAAAGCTACCCCTCGCTGGCTTTCTTCCCCTCCACTATATATAACCCTATACCCATCACTCCAATAATCCCCCCCATCCCTCCACCTCACCTCGCATAATCCTAAGATATCTATCCTCCCTTTATCCATTTCCCTTTTGATATTTTCTAACTTTCCCGCCCTCATCATAGTCCTCACATTCCACGTCCCCACATTTATAGCAGACTTCTTCTTCTCCATCTTCTTGGTCTTCTTTTCTTCTTTCTTCATTGCTGCTGCCACTGATGTTGATGATGATAAGTCTCTGCAAGGATTTCGCATGTTGGCGACCCCGAGGACCTTGCCGACCTCGTTGCCGTGCCCGACACCCGCCCTTTGCGGACGGGTCCCGGGCGATGAGATTCCGAGGCTCATTTGGTTGTACTCCATGTGTTCAGGGAAGAGATAGTTGGTAGGGTTTCCCACTTCCATTCCAACAGTGTTTTTTACGTGACACCATCACGCGGACTACCTTTCGTCTGGCTCCTACCCTTCGACCTATCTGGCATGGGTGGCCCTACCGGGAATAATTTAGAATTAATCCCGCCAGTGCAGCTCTAGGGGTCATAGGAGCGCGCAAGCCTTTCCACCGCGACAAGGTTGTAGCCCAAGGGAAAGGAATTCTCTGGTAATTCAACTATAAAATTGGACAGCTGTTAATACTCAGTACATCTGACAAAGAATTTAGGATGAGGTTTAAACGTAAACCACGGTTAAAAAAACGTTAAAATGTTACATTGGTTGATGAGATACCTCAGTTGAAGCGGCAAGACCACTGAAGAAAAAGCCTACAAAACCCTAGTACGACTAACTTTATGGTACACAACTCTTGTTTAGGACCCACGCAATAAAGGAGGGGTGACGACCTTAGATAAGGCGCAGAGGAAAAGCTGCAATGTATGTGCTGGGGAAACAAAAAAGAGAGCGTTACAGAAATGCTGTATTGGGATGGAAGAGCTGAAGGCAATGTGGGATGTACAAAATAGTGAGTGAGGAGAAAGCTTGGGATGAATTTGGGACGGACACAATATAACCACACTATGTGAGAAAAAATGATCATTGGTTGAAGATAAAGCGTAGATTTCAAAGGACAAATGTGAAGCGGAAATCCTTAGTGAACAAGACCATCCGAAGCTGGAACAAGCTAGGTACAAGCAAAATTATTTGAGCCTTTCCGGAGTAAAGTTGTTTATTTTTAAAGACCGTGTAAAGAAGTAGAGTTCAATGGCTTGTAATAATGCTAGCTATCGTTTTACTCATATTACGACCAGGGAAACTTATAACCTATTGGAAAAACAGCGCGGATAGTCACATATTTACATATTTCAAGACATTACCCGTCGCGTTTTCGCGCGCTTGCAAATTTTCACTTTTCATTTAATCGCGAAAAATAGATATCGTCATTTAAAAACCTAAAATCGTGAGATACGTACTCCAGGAGTAATAATCTTTCGATTTAGGGAATAAAAAAATAAAAGGAAACCACCCTATTGAAATATTGACTGAAATGTAAAAATTTTATGGAATATAATATACCATACTGCATATCCATTCTTTAAGGTTAAATTCACGATAATAGTATTTTCAACTGATATTATGTGACGTTCGAAATGTGGGTATGTAGAAGAATGGAGAAGGCGTTATGGACGGAGAGGAGGAGAAACGACGAAGTGCTGTACATAGTGAGTGAGGAGAGGCAACTTTTAGATGAGATACAGAGGAGACGGACGGCTTGGATGGAGCGAGTGCTTAGCGGGGAGGGGATGTTGAATATGGTGTTAGAGGGTAGAATGTTAGGTAAGCGGGGTAGGGGAATGAAGAGAATAGCATTTTTAGATAGATTGAAAGGGAGCAGGAAGCAGGCCTTACAGTGAATTGAATAAGGCAGTGCTGGAAGGAAAGGGAGGCTCTCAGATTACTTCTTTGGTGCCCCATGGAAACCTACCTTAATCAGTAGAATACTATAATAATAATAATTATGTAACAGCTCATTTAAATTTATGAGATTATAGGCACAACTTAGCAAGTTTCCACACTTACCATATTAGATCCCAATGTATTGCAAAGAATTTCCACAACTTACACTCGTTAACTGTCGATCTGATTTATGCTTTGTTTTTGAATCCTAAAATTTTATCACCCGCTTAGTCATCGATTCCAATTTGTTCCTTTTGTGGCTTTAATAATATTATGTTATCTAAAACTAGGAATAACTGTGAGTTTAAAAAATAATATTATTTGAGTGATGCTTATGTTTCGCTTTCTCTTTCAATAATCCCCTATACTTTCTCTTGTCTTCCTTCATCCCTTTTCTCTCTCTTGGCGGCTCGTGGTAAATTCCGCTTTTTTGTCTCACCCATCCGCTTCTCTAGGGTGGATTTTCGCGCCCCTCGCCCTCTCAAGACCAAAAACATTAAGAGGAGAAATTCTCCGAATCTCGTTTGGCGAATCGAGGTTTTTTTCCATCATACACTTCCCCCCCTCCGTGGAAAAGCCGGCAAAACAATTTATAAATATTCAATCTTGAGTTGGATGGGTGGCTCGCATTTACATGTGGTGAAAGTCGTAGCGTTCGCCGGCTTTGCCGTAGTCTGTGATTAAATTGAATCCAGATTTGTTTCCTTTTCTCATTTCACGGGATTAACCTTACACTTTAGCTGGGGAATGGTTTTCACAGCATTATAATGTTCAGCGTTTCATGTACAAACACCGTTGTCTTTTGCATAATTTTTATGGAGATCTAAGTGATAGCTATTTGGAATTAGTTCCGTGGGCTCTGTACATTTTCGTGACATTTTCCCCTTTATAATTTAATTTTTTTCTACAAATTCTAGATTCGTTTTCATCCTTCTCCGGCTCAGGAAAGATCGATTATGAAACAGCGGAGTTAGTAGCACTTGGGAGTGTATCAGTTGGCCTTGAAAAAAATGAGCTCAGTATTCATATCTTGATTTCAGTGCTTGATTTGTCAAAAATAATTCTTTCTTATCCTTGTAAATTGGTATTAACAATAGATTCACGGAGCTTGGAGTTGTATACTGCAGGATGTTGGTGAAGTGGGAGGAACTTTCACTTATAAATTTGCTTTCATAGTTGTTAAATGGCAATAACAGCTGAAAGTTAATAACTGATAATTATGTTGATTTCCACTAAAAAATAGATTTTGATAGTGTCCATTTTTCGTGATACTCACCAATTGAGGACTTTTAGTTTCATATTCTAAAAGTTGACTGAAAACCAGTGAAAATAAGAGTAAGTTTCCAATATTAGTTACCAAATGTATGCTCTAAGGTGGTGTGCTATATGTAAGATGGGACAGAAAAGTTTTCAAATCGTAAGATATTAATTATTACCACTTCTTAAATACCAATAGCGTGGTTTTCTATAATTTTTATTGCCTAAATCGAGAGATTATTAGTCCTGGAGTACATAGTTCATGCTTTTAGATTTTTAAACGACTATATCTATTTTTCGCTATTAAATGATAAGTGAAAATTTTCAAGTGCGTGCAAAGGCTTAATATGAATTCTGGGAAAAGCCCATGTGACATCATTCTGGTTCCGGCTGCCACCGTGTGAGGCCACCTTGGTGCGAGGCTATGAGCGCTGCTACGATGCAGGCTGCTAGGAGGTAGCGCTTGTCTTAAATAAGAATTATCAATACCCTATCAAACGAAGGAAACTTTCCAGCCTTAGGCAATTTTAATAGGTGATTATTAAGATATGTTTCCCTGAAATATGTGCCTCATGCATGCATTGGTAATGCCAGACGATGTATGACTCCTATCTATTCGAATAGAAACTAGGTCCATGTGACGTCACGTGGAGTGGAATCGCACGGCCGCCAATCTGGTGTTTTTTTCAAATGAGGTTAAAATTGACCATTAAAATTCGTCTAAACTGGCATTTCTGAAACCAAATAATTTGTATATTATGAATACACTAATGGTGGGTAACGAATCGCAATCAATGCCTTTTGTTTTCTTTGATGAAGGAAACTACCCTATTTTCTCGCAGACTGATTTTGATGGCACCGAATTATTCAAGATATATTTTCGTATGAGTGCCTGCCATTCTATGCATCTCAATTTTGCAATGCAACGGATAAGGAACCAATATTTATTTTCAAGACCACCTGCTTCGTTATTAATTGTTTTTCAAGCCGCTTTAGTTTCGAGCGATGCATCTGGGGAGTTTCCAACTGAAGACACGGCAGGGAATTGGGCGATCCGATATCGGCCCTTATGCATATTCATTGATTTCGTGGCGTTCCAGGAAGGTTGGTGGAATAGTGGAAGACGGTCCATTCCACCAGCATAATCTAAATCTCTACTCAACAGCTGCGGTCGCTGACACTATTGTTAGCCAGCGTCAGGGGGTCTATTGGACACGGATGGTTAGGTGCTTGGCTGCAGAGCTGTGAGGTTCCGTTCATTTAATTCAATTCATGACATATCAATTCTTCAAATCGTTTGTAATGAACGAAATCATAGAAATTCACGGATAGGCAGTGGATCTAAGTAAGTTTTGATTTCACCATGGATCAACGTTCAAGGAATTAAATGTATTTTATTTCAATCAAAGTCGAATATACACCGAAAAGGAGTCGCTAAGCGTTTTGTGGGAACGAAGAAGCGAAATCAGTTCTTTCTTCACGCTGGTAGGTTCACATTTTTGAATGGCAACAAGTATAGAAAGGATGTGAGAAATGTTTATTCTGGTAAGGTAAATCTCTAGTTCCTCTTGTAATTTCCTGATCATGGTTCTCTCAAAGCCCAAATGTGCTGCTCCATTTAATTTAAATCGCCCATTTTGTGCGAATTATACTCGAAGGATACAGGTAAGAGCTGCATCACTCGATTTTATAGCAACACATCCAATCAAAAATAGCTCACCTGAATTTGGCTTCATCATTCATTATAAACGACGTCGTTCACTTCGAACGATTTCATCGAAGAATCATGATTCATTTTATTCGGTTCATGCGAGTAAATCGTTAGTTTTCAAGGATTCATTCATAAATGGCATAGCTGTAGTAGGTAGGATTCGACCTCAGCCGGTCGCAACACTATAATCACCACACCACCCCAGTCTTGTTTATGTGACTTGTTTATTGCAGGATACGTGATGATTTACGGGTTAACATCCAACTGGATTCTTCAAATTTAATAATTTAATATGCAAAATACTTCATTTTCGGTCAACAGTTAAAGTTAACAATGTGTTAATTTAATTATGAGAAAAATTTACAAAGTCTGTTCTTATACTTACAATGGAAGATGTATTTCAGGACATATTCCAGAGTGTATATGAGTATGTGTACGCGCATACTCATTCAGTGATACAGCCCTGAGGTTCGTATGGTTGGGGAGGGCAGATCTCACCCCAAACTTAGCTAAAGGTGCGTGAGTAGCGAATAGTTGCGAGTGGTAAAAAATGTGGGTACTTACAATTTATAGTATCGATAAAGTGGCACAAGAATTTACTTAGTAATTAAACCGGAAAGGGTGGTTTGGATATGTGTAGGTAGAGCCCACCACGGAGGAACACTATGGCGGGTAGAGTATCATAAATTCAGGTTAGAGGAGTAAATCCTTGGGCCACCTTGCGGTAAGAGGATTTTGCAGTTGGGTGTCCGAAGTCTTTATCCGGGACATGAACCCGGACCCCTCGATCAGGAGCCCAACGCTCTATCCACTGGGAAGCTATGCTCCCCTGAGTTTCTGTACGCGTATGATTTACTATTTCCATTTTCTACCTTAAATTCCATTTTTGTGGCCTCATTAACGATTCTTCGTCAGCATGAGGGCCGTTCGATTTCTTTACTTTTGCTCCGTCTTCGATCGTTATGCTTCTTGGTCAACAGTGGAGAACCTTTTGAACACATGGGTCCTTTTGGAAGCGAAGACTATTCACGTCCCCTCGCTATTTGATTTTCTCCCCTCTTCTCACACACACGGCACCCCTTGGACCCATTCGGACTCACCCCGTCAATACCCCTTATCCTACCACCCCCCGACATTTGATTTCTCTTCGCCTCCTTGGAGACCCATCTGGTCTCCCCTTCAATTTACCCGCCCCACACACCTACAGATCCAACCCCTCACACCCCCGTAAATTGCATCCGGAGGCGGTCGCTCAAGAATAAGGCGAGGCTCTCGCAGGAGGAAATAAGAGATTTTGGTTTTCTTGCGTTATTCTTCATTGAGAGGGGAGTGGTTAGAATGGGGATTGGGTTGGCGTGGTGGATAGTGCTTTGGTTTCCCACCGTGTCGGTTCGCGTTCAACCCCTGATAGTTGAAAATAATTTTAATTAGAGACTTAAATCACCGATGGCGGTGCTGAAAGCGCTGACGCAATAGGGTAGTTTCCTTCATCAAAGAAAACGAAATGCAATGATTGCGATTCCTTACCCACCATTAGTGTATTCATAATATACAAATTATTTGGTTTTAGAAATCCCAGTTTAGATGAATGGCTGCGGTCAATTTTAACCTAATTGGAAAAAGGCCATATTGGCGCCAATGCGATTCCGCTCCACGTGACGTCACAGGGACCTAGTTTCTATACGATTAGATAGGAGTTTTACATCGTCTGAGATTACGAATGCATGCATGAGGCACAGAGCTCAGGGAAACATCTCTTAATAATCATTCATTTAAAATACCTATGTTCGGAAAGTTTCCTTCGTTCGATAGGACAATAATAATCCTTATTTAAGCAAAGCGCTACCAGCTAGCAGGGTACTCAGCTACCTGCTAGCATCCTGCGTCGTATCAGCGCTCAAGCCTCGCCTCAAGGTCACCTCACAAGGCGGCGGGGGAACCAGAAATACGTCACACGGACTTTTTCCCATCATTCCTACTTAGCCGTCGCGTTTTCGTGCGCTTGAAAATTTCCTCTTTTTGTTTAGTTGCGAAAAATAGATATCGTCATTTAAAAATCTAAAAGGGTGAAATTCGTACTCCAGGAGTAATAATCTTTCGATTTAGGTAATAAAAAATAATAGAAAACCACCCTATTTGCCAATTTGGTCGGCGCATCGGGGATAATGTTGTGATCTAAGGGACCGCATTGAGGAGGCCCAATTCCTTCCCATAGAAGGCTGATTTCTGCTGGCACTTCGTTAGCATTTTAACCCTCGAGCGGGCGCTAGTAGTAAAAAAAAATAATGGCTTCGCTACGACACGACGCTACGCGGATACTACACGGAGAGCGACGCTACGCTATGGATACGACGCTAGGCGGCGCCAATGGTTGGCAAGGAAGACTGGTTCATTTGGAGGTGAAAGAGGGGAAAAGGAAGGCGTTATAACATGTGGAAGGAACGACCATAAGGACCATCTGATATGGCCTCCATGGACAGGTGACCAATAGAATACAATTAAAGCATAAAATTGTTAAACGAATACGATTAAAGGAATGATTATCATTAAAGCATGGAGTGAAACGTTCTGCCGGCGAGTAATATCCTTTTTATAAATGCACTTAATTTTCCACGATGGCTTTCCTCGATTCTCTAACCCTTTGTTTATCGTCAGCAGATATTTAAGTTCCAGCGTATTTTCTTCGAAACTCACATATCGCGTATTCTCTTTTTTCAAGGGGATGTTTTACTTTCACCACATAAGGGACTTTCTTTGCCTTTTTACATTGGCTTATGTAGCTGCAATCCCGCCAAAGTTTTTTTTCTATGGAGAAATGCTAAACGGTTTTTAGTGAAAAAGTCATATATGATGATTTAGTGTAAGACACAAAAGAGTAAAAGAGCATAAGATAGATCTAAGACCATACGATAATCGCATTTAACGCAGAATACCAGACGTTCACGTAAGTGGGAAGAAAGAGGACCTTTTAATTCGTAAGAAATGGAAAACCTCTTGGACGAACCGAAATTCCGAACCGAATCCCCGTCCTACCTTTTTTAGCTGTCAAATGTTTACCGTAAAGATTAATTATGGCCCACTAATTCTACATGCTTGCTTTTATAAATACCTAAATGTCTACCACCCAAAGGGATAAGCTAGTGTCGAACATTTCAGTTGCATTATTGTTGGTATGGTATTTGGAGGAGGTGACCGGAGGCTGACGTGATTGGCGCTGTATGGAAGGGTGGAGAGAAACCTGTCGTTACAGTAATGTGGGGATTGGGCATCCATAAAAAATATCTGCCACCGCGGAAGTCAGCATTCTGGCCGTCACACAAATGCATAATAGCTTGCGATTTTTAACTACCCATGTTTTCCCATTATCTAGTTGATGGTGCCTTAAAGTCGGTGGGAAAATTCTAAACCTCGAAACGGAGAGGCTTACTCACGTCACTTACCTCTCCTGTAAAATTATATTGGCAGGAATCATGCCAAGTAGAGATATCAAGGACATGTGAGGGAATCTACATCTTACCAAGGCAATGTCAGGTATAATGGCGCCGTCAGAGGAAACTTGAATCCGGAATCCAAGGTCATTATATTGATATTGAAGATACATTTCTCCTAACTTCTTCTTTTTTATTATTTACCTAAGAATTGGATGACTTGAATTCGCAGTGCCTTAAAATTCAGTATCACTTAAAGAAATCAAGCTTCCCTGACAATTGTACCAATTGATTCAGCAAACTTTCAGTGAAAATGACTATTTTTGTCTCAAGAGCGTCTGGGAATTTCTTATATTCAATATTGTAACAACCGTGCTTGGGAATTACATAGCATTTTCCTTGATTTCGTATTCTAGACGGTGACTTGGGGCTGAGGTGAAGATCTGTAGAACACGGATATCGCGTTTGAAACGGTGTTTTTTAATGCCTTGTATTGTATCTTTTTAATGTCTTTTGTTTTCTAACTGTATGATTTTTTCTATGAAAACCTATTTTTCCAACCGTAAATGGTCTGACAAAAAATCCTATTTTGTTTCACATGATCTGTTTGAAAAAATTATCATAAATAGGGGGACTAAAAGAAATTTATGGTAACAAAGAGGAGAAGATGCTCGATTGATATCAGCGGGGGCTATTAAAATAAAATTTTATTCACACTTTGCATGGAAAACAATTGGAATTTGGAATTATACATTATCCATTTACGGGAAAAAGTGACTTTTCATCTGTTCATATTTTTTTTATTGGTATTCAAGGTACTCCTCAATTATCTGTTCTAGAACTTTGTTAATGCAGTTTATATGAAAAATAAATTAAGTCCGTTATTCCGTGGCAAAATCTGTTATAAAGTTAATTAATGCCTTTTTTTATTTCCCAAGGAATAATATTTATTGTTTGAATACGCTTTTTTACCCATGGGGCAAATTAGAAGCAACTTCATGACTTTTCAATCATACAGATTAAAAATTGCTTCTGAAGGCTTAGAGTATAGAGTACCCTTTGACGAATTATAATTAATTATGACTGGTTTAACACTTAGTGCGACATTTTGTAAATTAAATGCATCTTATAATTTCACACTTAACCAGAGTAATTATTTATGTCCATTTAAAGTCAATAATAAATTTTTCGGTAGCTGGTTTACATTGCAAAAAGATGCGTAATATTCATGGAGTGCTTCAGTGATCTTTAATGGTCAGGAAGGTTGCTGCTTAGAAATATTTACTATCACTGGTGCTACGGAAGCAGAAACTGGAGAATGTACTTATAGTTAGGAGAAATTGAGATTGGAATTTAAAGTATTTATGTTAATTAATAGGCTTGATAACTTTCCTGATCAATTCCTTGATTCATAATGATTCCTTTCCTGTTGAATTGATGAATTCCTAAAACGTTAATTTAGTAAGCTTTGCCCAAACAAGTTATCCTTTCAAAAAACCCATTCATTGGTTTGAGAATCAGATGAAATACATTTCTCCCTGTCGAACCTCCACAAATAAATCCATAACTCCAGATGAGTGATGACCGTTAAGCGCCTCATGAACTCAAAAACAACGACACTATTCTCTCCTCGTAACTTTTTTCATCGTAGTTGGGGAAGGTTACATTTCGAAGTCATCACATTCAGTAATCGTTCAGCGAGAACCCTTCGGCCCATTGCTGCCCGCGGATTTATTTTCACGACATAGAAAGTGCAGCGACTCAGGGGATGGTAGCGTGCGTAAATTTGAGGTGAAGTTTTGAACGGTCAAAATCAGTTGTTTACACATTTTTACGTTCACTATTTAATATAATTTATTAACCTTTAAATGCGCAAAAGTGATTCCTAACAAACCAACCAACCAACTTTGAAAAGTATTTATCATAATAATCTACATATATTATCTACCAAAAGAGTTATAAGTTTTATCAATTTCTCAGTATTCTGTGGACAAAGGGCAATATTATTCCCCTTAGGGATATGAAATGACAAATGTTTGTGTTTGGTTGTCTTAAGTGCCCAAAGCCTAGTTTGATGGTACAGGGATAATTTTCCGCTATTTCAAGCTTAGCCAACTTTTCCTCCGATAACATTTGTTTTTCTCTAACGCAACTAATTCGTGTAATCTTCTTATTTTAGTTTCTCCATCTCCATACTCTCCAAAATCGTTTCTTCATGCAATCTAAAAAGCACTAAAATTGCCAACAATTTTATCGTTATGTTATTAACTGTAGGTTATGTTTATGAATTATTATGACCACGCAAAAAAATTATTGACAAATATGGGGGTGAGAATACGTAGAGTAAAGTTTTTTTAGGTTGAGTATGGTACAGAAATTAGGTTAAGTAAAGGAACGAGATCAACTTGAAACTAATTAGTTCGTATGATTTTCCACTCGATGTCAGCTCAGAACCGATACTCACTCTTGTCCCTTGGCCTTTTTGTACCTAGCTCTGTTTAGAAAGTAAATCACATGCACCCCTTGTATTCTGACACCTCAAATATAGTGCAAATGTTCTCACTGCATAAACGGAAACTTTATTGCACGATAAAAATGTTTGTGTGCTAGCGCCTTATAACTTTAAGAGGTATATATGCGTATTGTTTCAAATTCTATCCTCCCCCAATATGTCCCTCATCCTCATGAAGTGTTGCTATCTCTCACCTCCCCTGCGTGCCAACCAAACCCATATGATCCTCCCATCGCGTCAGTCTCACACCACCTCCCTGCCCACCACCAAAATTGCATCCACGGGGGTTGCAACCCCACCCTCTTATCGTTTTATATATATGTATATATATCCCCCCAGGGGTCTTTCCTCTTATCTTTTCCACACCACCACCCTCCTTCCATGACACACACACTCGCTATTCCTTCTTGCCATGGCATTGATTTCATTTGGAGAGTCGATATGCTTCAGACGGCTCTATCGACTCTGTTGCTGGCGTCTTCTTTCTCTCTCCCTCTGCTGATGTCTCTCCCTCGTTATTCGTGCTGTTCAAATCCTCCCTCGCCACCGCAGCTAAAAGGATTCTCACCATTCACGACTCAACCGTTACTCTTCTGCGAGAGATATCCAGTCTCTTGTTAAATATTTTCTTCAATTCCTGCTCACGTTGAACAGATATGAAATCCCTTTTCGTGTTCTGAGTCCTTTGTTTATTATGTCTCGTACGTGTTCGAAACTGTCTAGCCTTCTGATAAAGCGATGCCAACAGATTTTCTTTTCAGGGGACGTGGGATTTTTAGACTGACTAAGCTATGTATTCCATAAGATGGATCAACTGAGTCCTTAACTTCTCACTTAACTTCTGTCTTTTAGATCTATCATTTATCCTACCATGGAATTAAAGGTAGGCTCTATGAGACAAAGTCGGCCAATGACGAGGCGAGATTGTCTCACCTTTTTGTAAAATACACAATGCTTCAGGAAGTTAATAACGACTTTAAAAGCGCTTAAAATTATTGCACTAAATATTTTTAGCAGAGAAAAATAAATATGAAGTAATAGAGAAGAATAGGGTAGTTTCCTTCATCAAAGAAAACGAAAGGCATTAATTGCGATTCGTTACCCACCATTAGTGTATTCATAATATACAAATTATTTGGTTTTAGAAATACCGGTGTAGATGAATGTTAATGGTCAATTTTAACCTCATTTTAAAAAGGCCAAATTGGCGGCCATTCGATGCCACTCCACGTGACGTCACAGGGACCCAGATTCTATACGAGTATTCAGGAGTTTTACATCGCCTTAGATTACCAATGCATGCATGAGGCACAGACCTCAGGGAAACATGTCTTAATAATCACCTATTAAAACTGGCTAAGGTCGGAAAGTTTTCCTCGTTTGATAAGGTATTGATAATCCTTATTTAAGCGCTACCGGCTAGAATGGTACTCTGCTACCTGCTAGCATCCTGCGTCGTATCAGCGCTCAGAGCCTCGCCCCAAGGTCACATCAGTTGCGGCAGCGGGAACCAGAACGACGTCACTCGGAGTTTTTCCAGGCATTCATACTTACCCGTCGCGTTTTCGCGCGCTTGAAAATTTTCACTTTTCATTTCATCGCGAAAAATAGATATCGTCATTTAAAAATCTAAAAGCGTGAAATGCGTACTCCAGGAGTAATAATCTTTCGATTTAGGCAATAAGAAAATAAAAGGAAACCACCCTATTATAGGTTTTTTTCTGCATTTTTACACGATAACATCAAAATATTAGACTGGCCATATTCCAGAACCCAATTAAATCATGACATCTTACTCTACCGTAGTGGTTCGTTACTGAAACTAAAGTGAGTTTGAGTTAAGAATACCTATTTTAGAAACCAATTTCAACTCCACTCACTTGACTCAGATGGACTGTTGAAAATTTTTACAAAGTTATGCATTTTTAAAAACTATTTTGACTCATAGTCTCCTGCGCATCATAAACTAGCACAACTAGGAAAAATATCACGAGTGGAAGCTTTTTTACAAGTGATAGTTCATATTAAGAGCGTGAGGTGGTAGTAGCGGATGTCTTGACATTTGGCGACTCAATTTGGGTTTCGTAATATCAACATGACTACCAAGTCAAGTTTGAGTTGGGGCTAAGACTCAAGAAAACGAGTTTATGCTCTGTAATACGGCCCAACCATTCTATCACGGACGACATGTACTTGATAATTTCCATTGAATACCACATACAATGGGGTGATACCTGAGAGAGGAAAATATTTGATAATATGAACTACAGATGAATTTCACTGAATATACGAGGCTGGGATTCTCACCGCCTAGAAGCAAGCGTCAGGAATTTTTGTTTTATTATTATCGTGTTACAAATTATTTTTCCCAACTTCGTTCCCTTGCAATATATTTTTATTCAATTATTAGAAAAAGTTAAAATTTTCGCAAACATGTAAGATAAGTATGTAAGTATGTAATTTATTTCAACATTTATTTTAACCATAATTCCAGCACAAGATACAATCTATATCGCCACAATATACATAACATTTCTATGTGGTCTATATCACAACCATATAGCCAATAATTGTATAATTCAGCTTTCAAATTTGGCTTTAAAAAAACCAGTGCTTGTATCAGCAATAGTCTTTTTAACCTAGAATCTTAGGACTTTGACAGATATTTTCCGATCCTTTTACGTTGAAAAATAACTGAATTTATTTTACGATGCTTGATATATCTTAAAGTGTCAGGAGGAATTTTCGAAAAGAACTAAAAGGAACGAATAACCTGTATCGTATGAGCGATAAAAAAGTTTTTAATCTCAAACTTTGGAATGTTGTAAAACGTCGAGCATCAAATTTTAATATTTAATTATGTAGATGGAGAGTAAAGTAATATATTTGCATATTTTCATGTACCTTGGAATAGAGCTGGATGGCTTTCTGGCCCATAAGTACGGTTTGGAATTTTTCAGAACCGGCAGACCCGTTCACCATTGGGTGATAATCTGTGGTCCTTTTCGAACCGGTAACCGGTTTTCCTCCTGAAAGGTGAAGTTCCGTTTTTTCCAGAGAGGATTTTATAATTCTTATTGGGAATATATATCTAAAACTCAATTATGTGTTGCCTGTAATTCGGAATGAAACTGGGTGAAGATTTCTGCATAAAAAAGGACCAGTAGAAAAACTAGTTAAATGGAAAAAAACTGTTTTATTACAGACCTGGTGTATCGAATTTCCAAACTATTTTTTTAGAAAGGTAAACCGCTTCAGAATTTCCTGAATCAAACACCCCTACGATGGACCAACCAATTGGTATTAATTCGATTCAATCCAGAAGGCTTAGAAGTCAATCATTTAACAAGTGTGATCTCTTGCGCTTCATTTTTCTTTTGGTGTAAGATCTCCATGAAGCCTTCCTTTACATCCTTTCTAAGTAGTGCTCTGTTGCATATAACATTCATGCTGCATACCTGAAAATCGATAGCCTCAACCCTCTGAATGTAGAGGTTCTTTTGTTGGTCTAGAAGTCTTGATACCTAAACTGGGAGTCTAGCGTGTGACTATAATGAGAAGAGGGGAGGTTTTAACAAGCGTCTCGATATATCTGAGAATGCAAGGCTTTCTCTAGAAGACGACGTGAGAAATCACTGAAAAACATTACTACGGATATCTTATGAGATACTCTCTCTCATCTTGTGATGTGATCTAGTTTGATGAAGTGCACACATATGGTTTTCCATCGATGTCCTAGGCTTGAGGCTATCAGTTCGTATGATGAAGCTCTCGTTACTTACCTAATGCAGACAAGAATAGAGTACCTCACAACTTTGCCATAGCTTCAAGTTTCTCACTACCTCTTACACGGTGCCCGTTGTTCAGGGTGGCTGTAATGGATCATAGATGTGCCAAAGAATTGACGTGTCGGTTTCATTTCTCCTGCTTGTAATCATCGATATGCATCAATCAAACTATGAATAGCTATGACAAATTGTGGAAGCTCTCGTTTGATTGGAGAATGATTGGTGTGTGTCTATTAAATACGTTCTGTATAAAAATTTATTCCTGCAGAGGTAATGTAAGTTGTAATGTGAGGTAGTTTGCAAGTTTAGACAAATGTTTTTATATTATGAAATTACATTGTAAGTGAAACGAATAGAAACTGCTTTGCTAGGTGTAAAAAATTTTCGTCTGCAATTTACGTTTTCATTAATAGGAATTTAAGCCCCTCTATGACACCACCTGCCTTTCACCACTTTTACTTAAGTTTAAATTCAATAACAGGCGTAAACCATGTAGAAATTTGGTACACATTGTTGTTCGATTTGTCATTGTGCGTTTCAAAGCCTACGAAGGCTACTTTCCTAGAAAGTTAGTTAGTCAAAATAAACGAGTGTGAATTGTTTCATCTTTGTAGCAATCCAATCAGTGGCACTGAAATATACTGGATATTACATAGTGTTTGTTTCAGCTACACCTGAATATCATAAAAAAAGATTCTATCTCAAATTAACATTTTTTATCCCACTTTGTATAAAAAAAAGTACAGGTTCTGATGCTAGTAAAACGGTTGCTCTTTTTTGAACCCCATTTTCTCAATATCTTCCCTGTTAATGGAGAGGCGAGGTTTCTTACAGCGTTAAAATACGGAATCTTATAATTGTATGCCCCAGAGAAGAACATTGACTAACATGCTATGAAAAATACAAGTATAAAATGTGCCTTCATGTAGAATATTGACGTTATTTAAGTCACAATATAATAAAATTTATTACGTGCAACATTTATCCCTGCTCTCATGTAACAAACAAGTTTTTTTCCGCGAGTAGCTATGCGGGGAAAACAGTTATCACATCATTAAAACTTGGAAGTTTTCAAAAACAATTTGAATGCAAAAAAATCACTCGTCACCTAAATAGCTACACAGTGATTTAGGTCAAATTCAGCAAATGTCAATGGGACAGAATAAAAAATATTTAAAAAATTATACAACATCAACATAATTTGGGATTTCTGAGTTACCCCGCACAGTCACGGAAGGGTTAAGTAAGTGAGCTATGGAGGCTGCGCCGTGCAATCAGCAGCCCTGCATGGCGTCCCTGTACCACGGTGAAGTTTCTCATATTCTCAACTCCCTCCTACCTTAAGATAAATTAATGCAAGCTGGATCGGTTGGTCATCTACCATTCGTTGTAAATCACAAGGAAGAGGATTACCTTTTCCTAGCGAATATACTTAATGTTATTGTCAAATTACTAGCCTTATATTTTCACATTGAATATTAAATTCATTGGCTTCGACTTGGTGTTTCATGCAGCTGGTGATACGCAATGCATTTTAAGTCAACCAAGGGATTATGCCGATGAATTACTGTTTCCACGGGTTTATAAATAAATTTCAGTAAATAAATTCTTGAGTCTCAAAGTTTTTTCTATATTTTTCATTAATCATCAACAGTCATCAATTTGTGGCATTCCCCCCCAGAAATTCCTCGGAACATATCCGCAGAATTTCTCCCGCTAAGGATTTTTCGCGCAAAGGTTTTTCGCGCAAAGGATTATCGCACAAAGACCCTTCGACTCAAAGGCTCGGAGACTCTAAGTCTCGGAACTCTTGTGTCCGAACTCTGCTCTCCGAAATCAGCCAACCGAATCTGCCATCCAA